>NC_142643.1:30017500-30320530 GCF_053813885.1 Theobroma cacao
AGAATGAAGCCTCAAGGTGCAAAAAAAAAAAAAATAACCCTCATATTTAAAAGGTATTTTTGTTGAAACTTAAGGGTTTTTTTGTATTTTTGTTGTCTGACATTAATTTCATAACACCCTATGATGACAAAAGGAAACCTCAAGGTGCAAAAAAAAAAAAAAAAATCACAGGGTGTTGTTTGCAAGGAGGTGAAATCTCTCTAGACTAGATTCAAATAAAACCGAACCGATCTATTCTAACCAATATACTCCAGAGCCAAAGCATACAGGACATCGGCAAGCACACTTTTGAAGGATAAACTGCACTATTTTAATTGGAAAACTTTGACTCATTAGACAGCACACATTAGATAGACCTTTATTTAAAAAAAAAAATGATGTATAGCTTCACCTGCATGAATGACTTTAGGAATGGCGTTGCAACACCAAAACTCGGGTTATCATCCAAATCAACTTTTCGAGAAAGCTCTCCATTTGTATAAGCTTTCCAGGAACTTCTTGAAGTAATATCATTTGAGGCAGCTGTAATAGGTGTCCCAGAAGTCCCTCTCGAGGACAATGCTGGAGCACTAGATGACCAACAAGAAATTATAAGAAAACCATTTACATGAATAAACAGTGTAAGCTAGAAAATAAGAATGTGTAACAGAAAAAAAAATGCAGCACTGACCTGATTGGAAGATATTTGAAGCGTGGAACGACAGAACATCTCATAATATTTGACTCTGAATTAGTAGGCAGTTTCTGCATAGTATCTGTGTACATCCGATTAAGTTGAACAAAGAACCCAAAGAGGACAGCATGCCGGAGATACGACTGCCTCTCATTCTCCCATAAGTATGGCTCATACCTTAAAATTATTTAGAAATACATATTCAGTTATGCCTTAATCCCAACGACATCACGAGAACATATAAGTATTTACTAAACGAACTAATGGCTCTAAAAACTAACTGGTAAGTAAAATGCACCTAAAGGAAACTTCGAGAGAGCAGATGGACAAACTGGCAATTGATCTGATTTTTACACGGTTTGATTAAGAACACCCAAGCTGCATTTTGATAAATAACCATACACATTTTATACATTCCAAGACTTATAACAATTTGGTCTACATAAACAAATAAAATAATATGCCAGATATAACTTTGCATTAAGTTCTGCAATATACCAAGAAAAACAGTCAGGAAACTTCTATACAAGTAGATCCATATGTAGTATATGGAGTTGCTGATTTTTGTGTTGTTAGATGTGAAGCTGGAGGTGATGGTAGGCATGGTGCTCATCAGATGGTGAGAGAGAGAGAGAGTGATGAGATTTTAGAAAGAGAAAGAAAAGAAGAATAATAATTAAGAAAAAAAAATGCAGAAGCAACAGAAGAAAAGGGTTGACTTTTCTACTGAGAGAGAGAGAGAGAAGGAAAATGAAGGAAGAGGAGAAGAAAGGAATTTCTAGGAAATACAAAGGAAAGAAAAAGGAAATAAAAAGATGAACCATGGAAGACGGTGGTCTCTATCAACTATGAAGGCCCAGCTAATAAAATCATCAAGCTTTCCAGCTCAAAAAAATTCCATTCTTCACTGTCAAAATTGTTTAATTTATCAAATGCCTCATCAAATCCTGCTCATTGGCTTCAACAATCATCTTACTTAACATTTTGTTGTCTTGATTTCATTAATGATTCAAACTTTAGGTGATTATTATGTAGTAACAATCTATGTTACTCAGACTCGAGGGTGAGGTTGGATATGGGTATGTGTCTGACAAGGATAAATTTTTTCTAAGTTTCCCAATATATTTGGAGGGTTGGACCTCCATTCCATGTTCGTCGCATATGTGTCAGACATGAGCATTTGAAGGAAAATGAAGTGTCCGAGCAACATAAGTACGAATAATTGTTCAATAGGCTGATTGACAAGTAGTTTTATTTTTTACATTAATTACCATTTATGGGAGTCTATTAATCATACAAGTGTAGAGTTTATAATTGGAATAAAAATCATGAATTTGAAAAAGAAAAAAAAAGAACACATGCTAGAGAGAGAAAGATGCAAAGAAAATGGTGAACAAGGGAAAGAGGCAGAGACATTAAAACAATATATAGAGGGTGGCATACAATGGAAGAGAGATAAACAGTGATGGATGAAGAGATTTAAGGCAAAAAGCTCCTCTGGTAAGTGGTAGTGGAGGAAGAGAGACAAATGGTGAGATCTGAGAGGAGTGAAGAAGGAAGAAAAAGAAAAATAGGGTATTTCATCTGGTGTTGGCAAATTCCATGTTTCACAAATGCAGGAGAAAGGGGGGCCTTTTACTCCAAAAAAAGTAAACCCTACAAAAGGACAAATAGTTGACTAACGGGGAGTTCTGGTCAAGGGAGGGATATGCGCATTTTGAACTAGAGTCCTTTGATGATCTTATTAGGGGTTTTTTTGGAATTCACCCTCTCCAAATGCATCCTGGTTTCCCTTCTGGTATTGAATGAGTATTATGCAGTCTCTAATAACAGTTCTTAAAAGTTCTGGAAGTGTTATCAAAACATAGATTTCTCTTCATCATGTAAAAAGAATTGAGAAAAAATGAGCATAAGGAAACACTTACGTGAGCCAATCAATGGGATCTAACTTCTGCGAAAGAGAATAAATCAACCCATCAATGCGTTCTCTAATAAAAGACTTTGTCTGAATTTGATCCTGCTTCCTTTTGAATGATGATTTAGACTTTGGTGTGCTAGAAAACTCTTCATTCACATTGAAATCACCCCCAGAAAGAACATCAGCAGCAAATCTTATGTCTAACAAGACCTGCAAAATTCCTTTCTCTGACACTTGAGCTCCACATGCCTCTCTAGTCGAGAGAAAGTTTTCGTAAATAGAAATGACCTGCATGATCAAAGCACAAAATGAAGAAAAACATAAGTACCAAACACTCTTAGCAACTGGACCTAGTATAGCATATTTTCCCACTAAGAATATAGCAAACATAAATTAGAGCTAGTCAAAGTTTTTGAAAAGAAACCAGATTAAAAGAATACACCATATGAAACTTATCAAGATAGATGCATAATTTACTTCTTCATTTAAAGAAATCATTTACTACTTCACACAGATGTAATCACCAATTAATTTGCTTTGTAAAGGATCTAGATAAAACTTGTATATTCTTTTCAAGTGAATTTTTAGGAAAATCATAGTTGTCAATGCTGCATATCAAGAGTGTATCACTTATGGCAGAATCAACCTCAAAGAAACCAACTCCACAACCACACTCGCCCTTCCCCACCACCAAAGAGAGAGAGAAAGAGAGAACACAAAAACACAAAATAAAAAGAATAGACCTCTCAGCAGTGGCACAAAGCAAGTGGACCAAAGTACATACATAAAAGTAACACCATATTTCTCAAGAGAACTACAAGTCATAAGTCCATTGTGCCTGTATACTCGAAAGACACTCATTTGCAATCAACTGCTTTAACCCCAATCAAGGATTTTTAAATCCAAGATTAATAATTTTGTTACATAAACAAGGGCAACAACAGAAGACCTGCATACAACTCCTAAATCATTCTAAGAAGTCCAAACTAAACAAGTAAGTTGGACCAAAGCACTATTTAAAGAGACACAGAATTTTTTAAAAGCCTTAAGGGTATTACCATCATTATATAAGTAGGCAAACCATACAACAGCAATGACTAGTCAACCAAAAGAAAACTTGCAGATTTTTTTTCTTTCTTCTCATTTCTTTTCTTTTCTCCATTGAACATCACCTCATATCAGCACAGCTCAAAGCAAAACAACTTTGCAGACACAGACTCTACTCTACAAAACTCAAAACTATCTTCTTCTCCTAATGTGAATACCAACTTTATGATTACAAAAGTCATGCTGAGCATTAACAAGGTCATACTCATTGATGCATAGCTTATATGATAAGAAGCAGATACTATTCAACCAGTACCTTAGTAATTAGTATCAATGACCAAGTATTCAAAGGCCAAATGCCTGAAAATCAAAGTAGAACCAAATATATATATATATATATATATAACGTAAAATAAGTAAAAGCTTCAAGAGGAAACTGAACTAGAATGAAGAAAGGTGAAAGGAATTTAAGGAGGCAACAAACAAATGAAAAGCCAGAGGAGATAAGAAAGGCAGAGGCTGAGTTTAATCAGTTCTGCTTTGCATGGTTTAAGGAAGAAGCTGAATAGATGAATTTTCAACACAAGAAGTAGGTGCGCATTATTCTTCTTCTACTCTGGGAAAAGTACCCTTTAGTTTCCCATTGTGAAAAAGAAAAACATATATTAGATCAAAAATATGATTCCTGTTATAGGAGGAAGGGGACACAGTAATGCTGTTTGGAATATAACGTCAGACAAAAAAAATATTTAAGAGGCTGCGGAAAAGTAATGATGTCAAATAGGCATAAAGAGAATTCAAAAATAGTCTAACCATGATCCACTGTTGCACTAGAAAACAATTCGATATGCTCAAAACTTGTTCCCATGACATGGCAATATACCATGCATCAAAGTAAAGTCAATCATCTTGAAAGGTGGTGAACAGGTTATAGATCATATATTGTTAATTATGTGAAGAAAAGAATGGTATACATTCACATATTAGTGTATGATTTATTAAGCACATAAGCATTAAAAAAATGTAAAGGTAAATTATTACTAAACTTCTATTTCATTACAACCTACATTTTATAATTTCTCTTTTTTACCTGCTTTAAGGATAGTATGTGGTTATCTTTATGTTTAGCATACTTAAATTTCTCCATGCATACATTATAGGCTCACAGTTACACGGTCTCGTTTATTCAAAGGAAAGAGATCATAAGGCAACTTTTGACTGAACAGACTCAAACTTAATATTCTTTCAGCTCTAATAATCCATGGATTGATTTAAGTTAAAAACCTGAGAAATAACACCTCAAAGCTTGGTTTCGTTTCATGTTAACCCAAGTGAAACCAGAATAGGTCGCAATCCAAGTATTGCATATTAAAAATTGCAACAGAAAATCAGATGGAAAATCCCAATCTTAATATGCATCAAGATGCCAAAATTCAAGAAAGTAGAGACATCAAAAAGCATTTATCAAAGGAACTGCGAAAAAAAAAAGCTTGCCAAGGGATGTGAGTTGAGAAACTATGATCTAACAATCTGGACCCAATAATCAACAGCTAGAAAAATTAAACCATCAATTAAAGCATGAATGTACATGTTTACAAGAAAATTAATTTGGAACTAAGAACATCAAGAAAGCAATAAAAGTACACACAGCATTGTTAAGTTAAGCAGAATATAAACAAGATTGTTGTAGAGTTCCTGGAATAACCAGCAAATACGAATAAGCAGTTATACAAAGCAGACTTCGTACCTTTTCTATAAGGCTTAATGCAAACTTTTGCACAATTGATTTGTCAAGAACATGGCCTCCAATACGATGAATTTCTTCACATGCTCGACATAAGAAGGACATCACATAAAGAGAAGGCATAGATGGGAGTGATATTTTCATCTCTGATGACCCCTCATCAGACTGTTCTTGCTTAACAACTGTCTCTTCCCAGCCCTGTGAAGCAACTTGTAGTTTCGAACTTAGTATGCATATAAGCAACAACTTCCATTCCACAAACAAACCATACTCATTTCAATAAAGATTACTTTATATAGCATAAATACCAGTCAAGCCTCAGTATGAGTGTTAGAAAGTTTTAAAGCCACCTGACACAAGGCAAAGTGCAATACTTTTCTCATGATTTCCCCTTTACAAGATACTAAAATTTCACATGTTTTCTCGAAATATTGCAATGGACTAATTTGATGTGTTCGTAAATCATATTTGGAATTCTACATACCTAAGAGAAAATGTAAAACATAAAATTTATAATGAGATGTGTATTAGCATGTGTGTGTGAGCACTCAAGAATATAAATCTTGCATATATAAAGGAAATACGGTCAGGAAAAATGCCAGAAGAGTCAAGAAGTTGAAGGAACAACTCAAGCATTGCCAAAGGTACACTCACATCCACCCCAGATGAAGCACAACGGAGCCTCCAAAGGTTTTTAGAAAGCATGCTGCAAATGATTCTAGAGAGTTAATTTGGCACATGTCCACTTGTGAAAAGCTTAGTTGGACTTTGCATACTTTATTTGTTGCTCTTAAATCTTAGATTAGTTTTAAAGTTGTAAATTCATATTTTACTCTATTTTCTTGAGATTTAAGCATCAACCATATAATCATAACTTTCTTGTTTGCAGGGAATTTCAGATTTTTTGTCTAGGATCTTAGTTTGGGTTTCCTTATGCTATTGGGTTTTGTTTCAAGTTAAGTTTGTTAGTTTTTGATTTGGAGTCTTAAGTGTTTGTTAAAGCCCTCATTGGACGCTGTATAAATATCAATATATAATTATTTATGTGATAAGGAATGCTAGGAGTATTAGTTCTAATGGAATTAGGAACACTAGGAGTCTATATTAATATCAATGTACTCTTTTTATCGGAGATAGAGAATAGAATCAGAAAAGGTCTAACATTATCGCTTTTGTGATTGTGTGATGCAATCAATCGCAGGTGTGACTCCAAAGGAAACCTATGTGTGAAGCATAATGGATTCCTCCAATCAACCTTATGTGTGACCCCTAAGGAAGCTTAGGTGTGAAACATACGGATTTCTCTTTATTCAATTTTTCATGTTTTCAAAAGAATTTCACGTTACAAAATTGCCATAAATTCCAATCACCTAGGGTATGTTTAGGATTGCTTTTGTTTTGTGCTTCATGTTTCTGTTTTCACAAAATTAGAAAATAAAACAGGAAGCATGTTTGGTGATCCATGATGGAATGTTTTTGCTTTCAAAATTATCCAAAACAGCAACAAAGTTACGGAAATTGTAGGAAACAAAACATTTCTTGTTTCCTACAATTTTAAGAACATGTTTTATAAAAAACAGAGTCAGCAATGGATTTTTAAGTGTTCCGGCTTTCAAATATCAGGCATGACACCCTCTATCCACTTCTTAGAGAATTCACTCTCTCTCTCTCCCTCTTTTTTTTTTTTTTTTGTTCCTTCACCTGGCAAAAGGCAACAAGGACCTCCATTATTCGTTCTTTATTATTTCAGATTTCTTCTCTGTCGTTCCTCCAATCCCTCAGTTGCTTGTCCAAACTCTATTCCTTCAGCAATGAAGCTCTCACCCTACTTAAAGGGCTTTAGTCTTTAAGTAAATGTTTCTCTATTCTTTTGCTTCCCAAGCTTTTTTTTTATCAACAAAAGGAAAAGGATACAGGAACTCATAATTAAAATTGGGGTATACGTTTCTGATAGATCTTGTCAAAAGTTTTCATTTGAATCCTAAGGGCATTGTTTGGTAACCAGGAAAATAGCTTCAAGTCATTTTCCACATTTTATGATGTTTGATAGACAGAAAATGATATGGTCAAAGGAATATCACTTGTGAGTCAGAAGAAAAGAGCCCAAAAAAAGAAGACAATTCCCAAGCCTTTCTGCTACAACAAAGCTCAGTTCCTTTCCCCTTCATAGCCCTTACTACCAGCCGCCACCCTCATGACCAACCACCAACAACCGCAATAGAGCAAAATTCTGTTCTTCCTCCGATCTCTCTCTTCCTCTTGTTCTTCATATCATGACCCAAATGCCCTATGAATCTCTCGGTTTTCCTTCAATCTCCACCCTCATTCACCACAGACCTTCCCTTGGCACCTCAAAAGCAACCCCTGCGAATGGGTTTGAACCAAGCTCACCAAACCAGAACCTGAGACATTGGCCAAAAAAGCAAAAGAGCCACCACTTGAAACAGCAATGCCCTATTCCAGTCAAGACAACATGTTTTCTCTTCTCTTTTTTTCAAAATTTGCTACTTCTAGATAATTTTCTTTTTGAGAATTTTTTTGGGTTTTGATATCTAAAATGGGTATGATGGAATTTGTACTGGTCCTGCAGGATTTTAGTATGATCAAGAAACATTTACAACTTTTGGGTTTGTCATTTGTGGATGAAGAAATGGGTGTCATTATTTGGTTTTTCCCTTTTAAAATGCTAATTTATTGTTCTCGATAATAATATTTCATCGTTGATGTTGAACTGCTTGCTCTTATTTGACATGAAAAATATTGACAAATTTTCGTGTAGAGAAAAATTTGAATACTTTTCCTAGCATACTATGTTGATGACAATACCAAATGACCACTAGCTGTCCTACATCAATCACATAAGTCAGACAAAACTATCACGAGTAAATGTGATAATTCCCCTTTTGAAAATCATTACTGCTAAATCAAAATAATAAAAAGGAAGTTCCCACAAGAGTACATCCCATTCCAACTACTTATGCTGATTACTGACTAGCACTTGAAGTTTACACATCCATCTTCCAAAAATATAACAATTGAATAGACCAACCAAAACATGTCAAAGAAGCACCTACAAGATCTTGAAAACACCTTACCTCAATTTTCATTCTACCATTTGATCCATCATTAAAAGAAACAAATCTCTGCCATTAAAAGAGCCCAGAGCTATTCAAAATATAATTAAAAATGACCTCTCTATGTCAGAAAACATCCAACAAGGAGCTGCCAAATCAAACAAGGCAAGTTAGGGGAGTGACAAGGGGAAGAATTAACCAACTTATGGAGTACAAAATGGTTCTGGTTTTGGTAACTTCTAAGGCAGGCCACAAGTCACAGATTCAATGTTTTAGTTGCAGTAAACAAGGGCATACCTCATATGCTTGTCCATTTAGAAGGGTCAATCTTGCAGAATGTGAAGAAGGCTTAGAAAAATTAAAAGCCACTTCATGATAATTTTAATGAAGACCACAAGGAAGTTTTGATGTTTATCCAATTCAAGGAGAGTCACTGGTAGGGGAGGAAGTTATGCTTAGTTCAGAAAAATTACAGAAGCTGGCTGGAGTTATCGGCCATTGGAAGAAACTCTTGTGGATTCCGGTTGAGCGCTATAGAAACAATGGAATCTTCTAACATTTTATTGACCTAATAAAACAGATATTAGGTAACATTTTATTGACCTCATTGGGAACCTAATATGCTAGTTACTGGAATGCCTTCATTGCAACGAGCACAAATGAAAAAAACCAATTGAGGAGTTGCTTACCAAGGATTTGGTATAGGAGAGTAAAATAGCCCAGAAGACACCAAAGGGGTGCTGTGAGTGGTTAGTGATACCGTTTGGTCTCTCTAATGCTCTAAGGGCACGTTTGGTTCGTGGAATAGACAGGAATAGAATAGAATAGTTATTCTATGGGAATAGAATAAAGTAAGAATAGAATAGAATAGCTATTACTTTGTTTGGTATTGTGAATAAAATAAAGCAAGAATTGCTATTATAACTTATTGCAATGTTTGGTTGGTAGAAATAAGATTGGAATAAGAAAAGAATAGGTGATAAAAAGGCAGAAATAACCTTGACCATATTAACATTTATTTTCATATAAAAATCCAATTATCCTTATTATAATTTAAATATATATTTATCCCAAAAGACAATTATCTATCATAATTATATTTTATCCCAATTGCTACAAATAATTATAATTTACTCATATTTTTATCAATGAATAATAATTTTAAAATATAATTTAATTATATTATATTTTATCCATCATAATCAATTAAATTTTGTGTATAGATGTTTATTTTTGTGCCTCATCATAATGACTAAATTAAACAAAATTGTATATGAAAGGGACTATATTGAATAAAATTGAGAAGTACATGGAGTAAGTTGAACAAAATTCAAGAGTACCTGTTAATGCTCAATTTTACAATAATTTGTCCAGCGTGGAAGTTAATGTTGATAACTATTAATTTATCTATCTATTTATATGTAAAAAATTATTAATAAAAACATAATACTTTTATTTATTTTATTTTTAAATTGTCATTTTAAATAAATATTATTGGTTATATTTTCAATAACAATTATAAATTAATAGTGATAAAATTTATCTGAAACAACCCCTGTACACATCATAAGTCCAAAAAACCAACACCCCACAGGAGGGCCACTGTACTCCCCCTCCAGGAAAACAAAAAGAAATCCCAGAAAATTGCAGTCACCCATGGAACAAGATAAACAAAAACATCCTTGCCTCCCAGAGCCATACTCTCCCAATCCAACAGAGCAAAAGAGGGAAGATAACAACAAAATAAAAAACAGCGAAAAAACGCAGACAAGAGAATCAAGACTCAATAACACCCATGACCCCCAATCAGACTGAAAGCCGAGTTAACAAAACTGAACCTGTCCACCACACTCACAATAAAAGAACAGAAACTAGAACACTCTTAATATCTCACTCTAAAGATGAATGGTAGAGCGGCGGAGAGAAAGAGGGGAAGAGCGGGGAAGAGAAAGAGGGGAAGAGAGGAAGAGCGGAGGAGAGAAAGAGGGGAAGAGCGGCTGAGAGAAAGAGGGGAAGAGCAGCTGAGAGAAGAGGGAAAGGAGGATGAGAGAGAAAAAAATTGTTTTATATGGATCAAGTTGTAATTTTGTAAATCTAATAAGGGTATTTTAGTCATTAAACATTTCAAAGCTATTCCATGATTCACGGAATAGATAAAACCAAGGAGAGAGTTGGGAATACTTAAAGTAGACTTTTCCCCATTTTAAGGAATACCGACTACTGAGGAATTCCTATTCCTCATTCCACTTTTAAACCAAACAAGGTTACAAACTATAGCTGGGAATAGAGGGGGAATAGCATACCAAACGTGCAGTAAGTACATTCATGCAAATAATGACTAAGTGTTTTTCTTGTGTTACAAGATTGTATTTTGGGATTTATTGTCTTGGAAGATGGACTAAAACCAGATTCAGGGGAAAGTGTGTGCCTATTGGAAAGTGGCAACCAACTAAATCAATCAAAGAAATTCAAAGGTTTTCTTTTATTTTGGGGGAGGGGGGATTTGAACTGCACATTGAGTGGGAGTTTACATGCACCTACCATTGAGTAAAATGCCCAGGTGCAAGTTGAAAGGATTGATGGGTTAGCTTCATCGTATAGAAGGTTCAAGGAGTTTCTGTTTCATTATGAGCCATATCTCTAAATGCTTGAAGAGGGACAGCTTTGAGTTGCCAAATTCTGCACAAAGTGCTTTTATACAGATTAAGCTTTTGCTGACAAAGGCACTAGTTTCTGTACTATCAGATTTTGTGAAGTTAACTTTTGTAGAGTGTAATGCGTTGAAAGTTGAAACTAGAGCTGTTTTTAGTTGAGACGGGAGGTCAATGGAAATAGTAACGAGCAAGTTACTGGTTTTCAAGAACACAAAATTCAGTAGTCAAAGTGATCATTATTTCAACCATATTATGAAGGAATTGTATAAATCTGCTGGTAAGAATACTTGGATTGCAAAATATGAGCTGAAAATGACTAATCCAGATATCTACATTAAAGCTACCAAAGTTCTCACTAATGAGGAAGGCTTTTGTCAACCCGAGGAGATTGATGCAGTAGCATTCCACAGTTTATCTCAATTGGTTATCTTGATATGTGTTCTGTATGTTTGCTGCTTAATTATTTAATGATTAGTAATATGCTTGTATTTTATTAAGAGGTCATGTGACTAAGATGTGATCTCTTAATAAGTTTGAAAGGCTGGTATTAGATGGGATTTATGTGTATCAAAGAGCTAGGATTAAAAGCTGTTGTAACCCTAAAATGGACACAACAAGGAGCAATACTATTATGGAATATTATCCGTTATTGATTCTATAACCCTAAACCTAACTATCTTGTTCAACTTTTATTTTATATCAATATGCCTTCAATTCTGGTTTTGTTCAATCATTGTGGTTTTCTTTTTATTTGTTTCCACTTTCTGCACATTTTACAAAGCATATCATTTCATAGCAAGCAGCCTTGATAAAATGGAGATTTCATTCTGAAAGTGTTTATGCATTTGATGAAATGTTGGTCCTAGGATTAGCTTTAGTTGATTTCTGTAATTGTGCCCGTTGCCACACGATGCTATCAAGTTATATTACTACAGCACATTAACTGACAATTTTTTTGAAACAGAAGAACCAACCTGAATCAGAACATGTTCTAATCAAAAGCAAAATCTCAACATTCATTACTAAAAGTTAAACCAGAACATATAAACATAAAAAGTAAAAGATAAAAAGAATGCTTCAAAAGGGATAACTCAGGCGGAGACATAAACTCATATGCAGGGAGCAATCTCGAAGTAGAAGAAAAGAACCTTTTTTTTCCCCCAATGATAAAGTTTCAGCAAAACTCATTTTAACCATGACAAAGAAATCTATGCGTTTCTTTTACAGGTATAAGCCTGTTTTCTAGGTTACTGACATGCAAACAAACAGAAAGGAAAAGAGAGAATAAAGAAGTGGCCCAGTAAATGCTTACCCTTAAGGGGGCTGTTGCAGATAATCCATCATCTTGTTCAAGCTCCAGAGAGAGAATAAGTGAAAGCCCATCAGATAGCCATGACATCCACAAGCTGTAAGCTCTGATGCAGAGCTCTCGTGTAATCTTACGAAGTTCATCAAGTTTTGGGCTTGCACTTTCATTTGCTCCGAGCAATGCAGCAGTAGCAGCTGAACTTTGCCTCTGAGAGCTAGTGACCATTTGCATTCCAAGGCTGTCAGAGACAGGAGAATTGGTGGCAGCTCTAGACAGCCACAACAAGGAAGGTAGCTTCTCAAAAACTGCAGGCACTGTGTACTTCACCCAGAACCGTGGAGAACCAAGAATCAAAGGAATGTGTTTAGAGTAGTTCTCAAATGAAAACAAGAGTCGGCCAATAAAAAGAGATCTCTCAACAATTATAGGAGGAGGCACAGAACCACCTTCCTTATGTTCACTTTCAATGGAACTGTATAAAATATCAAGCTCAGTTTTGAGTTCTTTCAATATCATTGACACGCTGTCATAACATTTCTTCTGCAGATATGGAACTAGATCCTTCAACCTCAGAGATGCCTTGGCAGACTCTAAGAAACTCAATAGATCCTCAAGAATACTTTGGCAGCAGCTGTCCACTCCATCTCTAATTTGACTCACTTCAAGACCAAAGTAGGCATTGAGACAACTTTGGAAATTATCTTCCTCGGGCAATGCTTTATTTCCCAATAGTGGACCAGGCTTCTTAACATTATTAGGTTCTGTAAACCAAACCCCACCACTTGTAGAAGGCCTATTCAAATATGCCTGAAAATCCATCTTCTCACCAGCAGCCACCCCAATAGTGTGGATCACGTCTGACACGTTGACAGCTCTGGTCAGATCCTCAAATCCTGAGTCAATAATCACTTTCATCCTCCTAACAAAAGCATCTTCAAATATCTCATCCCAAAGATCCAAATCACCTTCCAAAACAAGTTCTCGGATCCTATTCCAAGGCAACTCAATCTCAGACCCAAAAACACTTTTAAGCCATTCCAAACTCCCCTCCAGAACCTCCTTACTGTCCATTGTCTGCCTTATCAACTTCTCAGCCGTTCCAAGGTCTTGGCCACTAGGTATGGCATCGAGCAGATACCTTCCATTAATCTTACTGACGATCTGTGTTCCACAATCCCTCAACCACCTCAAACAAGTGTTAGAAATGAAAGTTTTATGGAGCATAACTGTTACAGATTCTAATTTATCCCTGAAAGATTTCCACAACCTGACCTCATCATCAGGATTTGGGATCCCACCGAACAACTGAGAAGCAGGGGGAGAACCCAAAATAACCTTATAAAAGAGAGGCATATCATTCAAAACATGCAAAAACAATTCCCCTACCTGCGCTATGCTAACCTGAATTATGCTCAAAAGGTCACAAAACACGGAAATGGCAATGGAAGAGGTAGCATCAGCATTACCAGCAGAAGCAGTCAATGTGTGCAATATCCAAGTCTTTCTGGTTTCAAGAAACAACCCCAGCACCTGCTCTGGATCCAGATCATCAATTACAGCAACGGCAGCCAAGGCATCTGCATAAGCAGCGACGGGCAGGCCCCGATCCATCAACCTCTCGCGACTTCTCTGCGAAATCTGAGCCTTGAAGCTCTCAACGATCTGCCACTGGTGCTGAAGCAGAGGGAAATTGGACAAGATGTTGTTGTGATCCAAATCACGATTGGGAAGCATCAAGTTGGAGTGGACGTGCTTGGCACGGACATACCTGGCGGCCGCCTCCAAGAACATGGACTCGTCGAGACAGCCCCAGATGTTCTCCGGGGTGTCCACCAGGTACTTGACGCGGCAAGCGATCCCATAGATGCGGAGGCGAGTAGTAGGGTTAGGGGTTCGGAGTTTAGGGGATGGAGCTTCCGAGACGGAGAGGGAGAGGGAGCAGATGGAATGGTGGATGGAGGAGATGTTGGAGGAAATCGACTCGGATGCCGATTTCATTTGGAGGATGGAGTCTGCCGAGTCAATGAGGTCACGGTAGCGGGTGCCAACCAGCTGCCGGAGCTCCTCCTTCTTGTCTTGGATCTGTTTGTTGGTGGCGGATTCCACATTGCGGATTTCGGAGATGGGGTTAGTGCGGAAGAGCGATTCGGCGTCTCGATCATCCCCGGAGCCTGAGGAGAATCTCATTCTCATTTCGGATAACAATAAATCCTCTCAATTTTGGATGCCCCTGCCTCCGTTAATCTGACTAACCAAGCAAACAAGTACTGATACGAATTTTGTTTTTCGAGTTTTTTTATTATTTATTCTGGGAAAAATGTGATGTGACTTGCCCTGCGTTTTTGGTATGCTTCTCCCGGGACCTCATGGCGATAGGTGAGTCGTCAGATCGTGCGTTTGCCTATGGCTCCAAACGTAACAACGTTTGGGTCTTTCCTTTCCATGAGATGACAACGTTTACCCAAAAACAATTACGGTAAGCTATCTCTATCTCTCCAAAAATTACACCCAAGGGTTATAATATGATTACTTATATTGTAATGGTTTTATTGTAAAATAAATATTATAATTTAATTTAATTAAGTATATTACAAAAAATATACTCTCAATTCCCTTATACCAAACACTAGCTAAGTTTTAATTATAATTCACTCTTGGTTTATTCGAATTGAAAATAGGCATCATATATTGAAAAATAAAATATGGCTGAAAGCGCTTTCCTAAACTAGCATTGCTTGATGATCGATTGCACAAGAAAGTCCAAATATGCAAGCCTATAGTGGGTGATTCAATGAACCATACTCCATTGGTTGTTCACAACAACCCTCCAGGACATGCTCCTTAGTTCAAATGGTGAAGAAGCCTATTCCCAAAGTGACAACAAATCTTTTGAGGATTCAAAAGATGATAAAGAGTCTAAGATGGATTGTGACTCATATGAGTCTGATAAGAAGGATTTTGAATATGGCTCCATCAAAGGGTTTCCTACAATCACGGTTTCTGATTAGAGGCAGTATGCATTAGCAAAGAGATGGCATAACTCAATTATTGTACGACTGCTAGGTCGCCCAATTTCATACCTAATACTTTGCGAGAAAGTTGCTAATCTCTGGAAACCAATAAGAAGATACACTATTGTGGATTTGGATGATAACCATTTTATTGTCCACTTTGTGAAAAGGGATGATTACTTGAAAGCCTTGTTAAATGGACCATAGTTAATTATGGGGTCTTACCTAATTGTTAATCCCTAGACGCTTAATTTTTTAACAGATAAGCAAAAACTCACTACCGCTGCGGCTCGAGTTCAGTTCCTAACATTCCGTTTCACTTGTATCACAAATCAAGTTTTAGGCGAGTTACCTCTTTGATTAGATGTCTGTTGAAAATCGATTATAATATAGGCTCTGAAAATAGAGGTAAGTTTGCCAGTGTGGCTGTAGAGCTTGATTTGTCAAAGCCCTTTGTGTCAAAATTCTTCCTAAATGGTAAAGAACAGTGAATTGTTTATGAAAGATTGCCTAGGATTTTTTTCACATGTGGTGTCTATGGGCACACCAAAAAAGTCTGTACTAATAAAAAAGAGGCCTCAAAAGTGACGGAATGAGGTTATTTAGAATAGACTAAGGAGAAATTAGATGAATCTCTTTATGGCCCTTGAATGCTTGTCTGGCGTAGAAAACCATGAAGATTGGACAAAAAGTAGTCAATTGGAAATCAAAGCTTAAAGGGACACACTAGCTCTGGTTCACTGTTTTTGTATCAGAGGAGGAGAATTTGAAAGCCTTAAGCCTAGTGACAATGGTGTGGCACTAGTATCTGATGAAGAAGCGATGAAGAAATCTAGTTGGTTGCTAAGTCAAAAGGATTTAATGAGGCCAACCAAAGAAGAATAATAAGGTGCTTTCTAGTGGTGCCAAATTTAATGAGGAATTGAGCCAACCTATGGTAATTTTGAATGCTAATAATGGGGCCAATAATGACACCAAATCAATGACAATGCAAAACCAACTCTTTGAATGATGACATTTTAATTGGGAAGGATAGTCACATGGAGGAACTAGTAGCATGGACATAGTGCAAGGAGCTTTAGTGCAAGATGGTAGTAATATTATGGCTGGGTCTCTATCTCAAACCAATTTGACTTAGTTGCAAGTGGATAAATGTGTGCCAACTACTACCACATTGGATCGGAACAATCATTCAATGGTCAAACCTACTAATAGTTCAAGTCCAAGTAATGCTATGATTCAACCACCTCATACTTGAAATCCAAGAATTGTTAAAGTAGAAATGTATAGAAAAAACATTTTATCAAAAGGTATTGATAAACCACTAGATAGAAGTGGCCTCATTTGTTTGCAACTGTTTTCTTTAAAAAAAGGCTCAAGCAAAATATGGTGGATCTTCAAGCCACACATCTATTTTTTCTCTATCTGAGGAGAAGAATAAAATTGTTGGTAATCACTCAAAGGATGGGAAGTTTGAACCCTTATATAGTTTGGGGACTAGTATTGCATGTCTGGCAAATATATTTGGTTGATGCTAATAATGAGGTTGCTTAAACCTTACCTCTTGTTATTTTATATTATTATGAATATGAAGCTTTTCATTTGGAATTGTCAAGGTGCTAGAGATAAGGGCTTTCCTCAAATTGTTAATGATTTTGTTAGAATGGATAACCCTTCAATTACGATTTTGCTAGAACGTAGGATTTGTGGTGCAATAGCAGATAAGGCTATTAATTCTCTTAGCTTTGGAAAAACACATAAAGTTGAAGCTTCTGGTTTCTCTGAGGGCATCTAGTTGTTGTGGAAGGACCATTTGTAGGTTTCAGTGATCCATAATCATCTTCAATGTATCCATTTAGTCATAAATTATGTTTCAGGTTCTTCTTGGTTGTTAACAACTGTATATGGACATCCTAATAACAAATTTCGTAAAGCTCTATAGACAAAACTTTCTCATTTTGCAAAAAGTGTAGATAAAACTTGGTTTTTATCTAGGGATTTTAATTCTTTTCTTTTTTCTTATGAGAAGATGGGTGGCTCAACACATAATAGCAAGCCTTTTCAGCATTTTTAGAGATTTATTAATGATTTTGGTTTAATTGATCTTGGTTTTAATAAGCCAAAATACACTTGGAGGAGAGGTTTGGTTTCTAAAAGGATTGATAAGAAGCTATGTACTATCGATTGAAGATTATAGTTCAACAAAGCCATTGGTCAACATTTACTCCGAATTAAAGCTAACCATAGGCCATTGTTGATTTCGTTAGAGGTGGACAGATAATTGAATCTCAAGGTTTTAGCTTTAGGTAGCTTAGATCTCCCATTCAGGGTTTGGTGACTTTATCAAACAAAGTTGGGATTCTTCTTGTGATATTCAAGTTGTTATGGATAAATTCTCTGACATGGCTTGACAATTGAATAAGGAGGTCTTTGGGAGCATCTTCAATAAAAAGAAAAAGCTTCTAGCAAGATTAAGAGGCATTGAAAAAACTTTGGAGGTTTGGCCTTTTAGATATTTAAGGGAATTGGAACTGAAACTGATAAAGGAGTATGAATTGATCTTCTAACAAGAAAAAACATATTAGATGCAAAAATCCAAAGCAGACTAGCTTAAACTTGGTGATAAGAATACCAAATATTTTCACCTTCATGTAATCCATAGAAAAATCAAGGCTAAAATTTTACAACTCCATGGTGCGGATAGAATGTGGCTTAAGGGTCATGATGCAATTAGATTACATGTAGTTATTTTTTTAGACAATTTTATACTAAGGATGTCATAGTGCCTTAGTATATCCCATTATAGGTAAATTCCCTACTCTTGCACCTAAAGACTATGAAACCTTGGCTTAGCCGATTTGTGAAAAGGAAGTACATGATGCCTTATTTGAAATGAAGCCTTTGAAAGCATTTGGGATTGATGGTATACATGCCTTATTTTTCCAAAATCAATGGAGTGTGGTGGGTTATAGCATCATTAGGTATGTACAGAATGTGCTTGAAGGTGGTACGATTGGAAATGATTTATGTAGGTATCTATTTGTCTTAATACCAAAAATGGTGTCTCTTGAATATATCTCATAATAAAGGCTATTAGTTTATTATCTATCATTTTCAAAGTTTTGATGAAGGTAATTACTAATAAGTTGTGACCATATAAGAATGCATTGACTAAAGAGACACAAGCTAGCTTTATTTCGAAATGGTTGATCATTGATAATGCCATAGTGGCCCAAGAATTGATGCACTCCTTTAGGAAGGAAAAAGGTATAGTGGGTTGGATGATGTTAAAGATTGACCTGGAAAAGGCTTACGACAAACTCTGTTGGGATTTTATTAATGACACATTGATTAAAGCAAGAGTACTAGTAAGATTATTGATGTTTTAATTAACAGTTGGAGATATTCCAATTCTCAGATCTTATGGAATAGGGTTCCTTCTAAGTTTTTCGTTCCTTCTAGAAGGGTGCGATAAGGAGACCCGCTTTCTCCATATTTGTTTCTTTCATGCATTGAAAGATTATCGCATGGTATTAATGAAGTAGTGTCACAAGGAGTATGGAAACCAATTAAATTAGGCCAACGATGTCCTCCCTTGTCTTGTTTATTCTTTGTTGGTGATCTCATTCTTTTACAGAGGCTTCAGTGTCCTAGATGAAGGTGATCAGAGGAGTGTTGGATGATTTTTGTGTCTATTCAAGAAAAAAGGTTAATGTTCAAAAATGTTCATTTTGTTGTTCTACAAATGTGTCAAGTGAGTGCATTGATAATTTAAAAGCTTGTTCAGGATTTAATTATTCTGAAATTCTGGGTACCTATCTTGGGGTTCCTTTATTCCAAGGAAGAAAAGGGATTACATCCTTTAATTATTTGGAGGATAAGGTGCGAAGTAAGTTAAGTGCTTGGAAGGCTTTTTCACTTTGTTTTGCAGGATGACTCACATCGGTGACATTAGTTTTAACCATTATCCTGTACTATGTGATGCAAACAGCATCAATTCTGCTAGAGTGTTGTAAGCGAATTGAGAAATATTGTCGTAATTTTCTTTGAGGTGGTGATTTTCATAATAAGAGAGTCCACTTGACTTAATGGAATGAGATATGCAAACCAAAGGAAGAAAGAGGTATGGGGGGTGGTGAAAAACAACACTTAATAAATAAAGCTTTTTTTTATGAAATTGGTATGGCACCTAATGACCCATCCTAAATCTTTATAGATTCATATTCTCAGTGGCAAATATGATTTTTATGTTGATTGGCAGCCTATTTCAATTTATTGTCATGGCGTATCTGACCTTTACAACTCCTGGAGCAAATTATTGGGATCTTTCAAGGAAAATGTATGGTGAGTTTAGGTGATGGCTTATCAATATAGTTTTAGAAGGACATTTGAGTGGAGAACTCTCCTTTCAGTGATAATGGGTCACTTCCTAACATAGTTATAAATGAGAGTTTCCATGTTCAAGAATTTATGCTAGCTAAGGGAGAGTGGGACCGTGAGAAGCTAGCTATTTGTTTACCAAAGCATTTGGTGAGCAAGGTTACTGCATTCACGCTTCTTACATTGATCTATAAACTAGATGCTCTTTATTGGGCCTCATCGGTATCAGGGAGATTTACTATGGCATCCATTTATGAGGTATTAACGAAAGGATACTCAACTTATCATCATTAGCCTAACAAAAAATAAAATATAGTATGGAAATGGATGGGACCCCAACGGCTCTACACTTTGCTTGTGCAGTGTTTGCATGGCAAGCTCTTATCTAATATGGAATGAAGGAAGATGAATATGACCTCATCTTTTATATTTTCTCTTTGTGCTTCTGATAAGGAGACCATTCTTCATTTGCTATGGGATTGCCACAAGCCAAAACAGTTTGGATGAAGTTATGGAACTAAATTGATTATGGGAGGATTCTTTAAACTGCCTCTATTAGAGTGGATATTGCCCAACTTATAGAACTACAAGGTTTGCATAGAGGATATTCCTTAGTCTATTCTATTTAGGCTCATATGCTGGCATATCTGGAAGTGGAGAAATGTCAAGGGTTTTGAAGACAAATTGATACCAGTAAAAAGCAAAATAATGGTGCTGAAGAGTTGGGCTGCTGCATCATATAATGCCATAGTGATACCATGCACACATAATGAACCAATTGGTTATAAAAATTAAACGCTCATAGGTTGGCAGAACTCGTTGCAAAGATGGGTGTCACGTCCCATTTTGTGGTGGGATATATAATCGACACATGGACTCAAATAGGTATAGCCTGCTAAGCCTAAGTAAGCTTCATTCCATTCATTCATTAAACATTCATAATCATGTGCAGAAGCATACATTCAATCATCCATACACATACATTGAAATCACAAGCATGCAACCACAAGCAACATTACATAGCTATGGAACTTCTTAACATGAACAATGTAAGTGCAAACATATCATATATCATTAGAGTGCCATAATCTCATGCATAGTATCATATAAACATTTTATCAACACCCTCAGGTGCCCATGTAAGCTCTCGAGCCATCCTTTGCATGTATAACATAACATTCATAAGTAAAATGACAAACATTGGCTACATCATCATAAACATGTTCATTATCCATAAACATAAACAAGATCGACTCGCTAGTGGAACATGTCTTGACCTCTAAGTTGCAAGTGGCTTTTAAAGTACCTACCAAAAGAGGAATGGATCATGTCTCCGTGACACTGGCTATTATCAAAAGTGCTATCACTAATCTCCAACAAAAATAGTGAGGAAAAATAACGTGTGAGTCACAAAGACTTCGTGAGTGGATACAGGGAAGGGGACAAGCCAATGGGGATAGTGTGTCATATACATACACTTGTAATCTCATGCCATTCATAAACTATTTAATCATAAAGTTCATGAAATGTGGTATTTAAATATCTTTTAAATAATATTTACATGGAAAGTAAGTTTACATAACCTTTAAAAACCTTTTTGTTGTTGAAAAGTCTTTATCATGCATAATAATCCAATTCTGTCTTGCTTTTATCGATAGATGAAGGTATCTATTGATAGATGGGACATAGAATGCTTCTTGAAGCATTCTATCTTTTAACTATCGATAAATGTTCTTCAAGAATTGATAGAGGGCTTCTAAAACTCGATTTTCTAGGTAAAATCCTGCACTTTACCATTCCATATGTCTTTCTATCTTAAGGGATCATTCCCTAGGCTAAGGTTCTATTTAACCAAGCCAAAAACCACCACATTCTAGTGTGAATAACATCATCATCAGATGTTACATCATAACATAAACATTCAACATAAAACACATCATTTTCATACTCATTCAGTCATAATTTACACTAATTAACCTCATTCATCTTAACATCTTTAACTATGAGTGGGTCCATCCCATTCTGGTGAATAGTGGTACAAACCCGCACTATCTTGAGTTCTTAGTGGGCTTTCCTGGATGGCACATCAGCTTCACCCACAAACTAATAAGTGGTCCTACCTTACTCAAGCGAGTAGGGGATAAGGTCCTTAGTGCCGGCTAGTCCACCTCGCATGAACATCCATCATAATTGCGTGAGTGACACATCGACCTCTCTCACAATCATCATAAGATCTCTTAAGCTTAGGATTGTCCTCAACTTTAGCTTACATCATAAACATGAGCATTTTCGTAAATCAATCTCATGCATGTAAACGTTTTCATACTTAGCCCACAATGTACATGAATTGTTCCTTAACACATACAACTTATGGCTTACATATCATTTCTTAACTTAAGAGGGAAATCATACATCCTCCAACGTATAGATGTCATATGTATATATGTCATATCTTTCATTATCTCATAAGTGAAAATTCATACATTCATAATTATAGCATCATTATGTTCATACATAGGATCATGGATGAAGACTCATGCATCCAACATTATTTTACATGTTACATTATGTCAAGCATGTGCATCAGAACATTCATACATTAACATGGATAATGCCTCGTACCCACATTAGTCCGAAGGCCGAAGTAATTAATTGGAATATAAACATAAAAAAGGCTTGTCTCCCTTTATCAAAAACTAATACATAGTAACATATATGTAGTATAGTCGTAAACAATTTGAAAATCATTATCCTCTCACATCACAAATAATTTCAAATCCATTTCATACTTATTGAAAACCATTAGAACACCTTGAACATTAAATTTTTTATAAACCATCAAAGTAAACAATATTTCATCGTGCATAAATAATCATTTCCATTGAAATCATGCTAGCTTTACATATTAAAATACTTGAAAAGGTGTATCCACTTACTTAATTAGAGATTTGACTCCTAACTCCAATCATGACTCTATTTCGACAAAATCCGTGGTATTTTCAAGCTTTTTTATCATACAACAATTATCACAATCATTTTCTAGAATAAAAATCTTGTAATATTCATTCTAGGCACTTTCAAAACCTAATCACTTTTGACTAAGACTAGTTTCTAGTTAAAATCTATGTTAGAAACCCATAAATTGATTCCTCTTACCTTAAGTGAGCTTAGATGATTAGAAAAACCACAAATCCTTGAGCTTTATCACTAAACAAAAATATCTAGGCATTAAAACAAATATTTCAATTATGAAAATCTAAGCTTTAATGATTATAAAGCAAAAAAATATCATTTTTTTCTTAAAAACCCATAAATAAGCTTAAAATCGTCAAAAACGAAGATTTTGGCACAAAAATGAGTTGAGATAGTTTTGGGTTAAGTCTTACCTTGCAAAATGTGGTTGAGGGTTGCCAACTCTAAAAAAATGTGATATATTTATAGTATACGATGTGAAAATACTCTTTTACCCTTTTTTATTTTTGTGAAAATGACATCTTTTATTGATAGATCAAGGCTATCTATCAATAGATAGGCTTCAAGGTCCTTTTAAAAGCTTTATAGTAGCTATCTATCAATAGATAGGGGTCATCTGTAAATAAATCTGGCTATTTATGGATAGATCTAGTCATCTATCCATAGATGTTTTTCAATGTAGCTTTGAGAAAACGTTTCTAGATTGTATCTATCGATAGATAGGGTCCAATAAGTAAAAAAAAACCTTAGAAACATGTTCACTTGGACTCTTTTTAACACCAAACTTATCAAATCATCTTAATGCATCAAAACATGAATTTATCTAAGATTAAAACTTAGTTTTGAATGTTTAAAACATACAATCAACATGCTCACCTAAGGATTTTCTTAACATTTACATTACGGTGGGATTTCACAATAGGTATCAATTAATTCTGATGGGGCTCTTCGACATACGCTTAACTTGGAAGCTGCTGGTGGAGTTATCTGTGATCATGTTGGCCAATGGCTTGGCAGTTTTTCAGCTACTTGGGGTGAATGTTCTTCATATCGAGCTATATTATAGGGTGTACTTTATAGCTTTCAGCTAGCTTGAGATAAAGGGTTCTGTAAAATATGGTTATAAGTAGATAACAAAATAGTGGTCAAGGCAATTTTTGCTAGTTCATCTCATTCATGTGAAAATTTAGATTTGCTTGAAGCTATTAGAAGATTGTTGCGTAAGGAATAGGAGGTGAAAATTTCCCACATCTAATGAGAAAGGAATAAGGTTGTTGATTGTTTAGCTAACATAAGCTTCAACTTAGGTACTAGTTTGTGCTTCCTTGATTCTCCACTTAGGAAAATTATAGCTATCTTATCTAATAACATGTTGGAATTTGTTTTCCATGAATGATTAGAAATTAATAAAATTTCTCCTTTCAACAAAAAAAAAGAAGAAAATAGACATCTTAAAATCTCAAATGTTATTAATGAATTTTGTTAAATGACTAAAATACCCATCACATAAATAATTAATTGTCTCATTTTGAAGCAAATTCATGAATCATTGATCGCTATAAACTCGCTTTGCACCTTTTCATTCACAACCAAAAATCAAGCTTTTTTTGATAGAATTTTCTATTGGAAAAGTTAAAATTCTATTGAAAATGCCTTTTTTCAATGGATTTCCAATGGAAAAATTCATTGAAAATTCTGTCGGTAAAAGCTTTGTCGGAAATACCTTTCGTTGTAAATCAGTCAAAAATTTCCAATGAAAAATTTCGTTTGAAAATTTCGTAAAAAAAAATACATAATCCATCGATTGTATTGTAGGAAATTTCGTTGGAAATTCTTTTCAAACAGAATTTCGTTGGAAGTTTTTGATGAAAATTTTCATTAGAAAAGATTTCCTACGAAATTCAGTTGGAAATTACCAACAAAATTTTTTGGTTAGAAAAGCATTTTCAGCAAAATTTTGTTAGAAATTTTCGACTAAATATTTCGTTGGTGATGTATTTCGAATAGAAATTCCTTTACTAATTTTCGACGAAATGTTCTTTCAGTAATGCCTTTCTAACGAAAATTTTCAATTAAAATTTCGATAATAAATTATCAATTGACATTCAAAATTTATAAGAGAAACACGCATTAAAAACTAAATTTTTAAGTCAAGTTCATACAATTAAAAATAATCATAAACGCACAATATCTAAAAATGTCAAACACATATGAATATAAAATTAAATGTGTTATTATATGCCCATACTTAAAAAATATCTAAATCTAACAATGAAAAAGAGACATCATATCATGAAATTTTGCATTGTTACTTGTCAAGATTTGAGCTTAAAGTATTTGCATTTTCTTATTTCAAAAGTGCATTAGTCATGATCATTGTTTTCATATGTGTCATAAATTCACTCATGCTTTTCGCCATTGTATTCTTAATTTCTTCATGTATTTCTCCACGTATTTCCTCACATATTTTTGCATGTATCTTGCTCAAGTTTTCTAATAGATTTTTCACTACTTCTTCCAATGCAATTGTAGGACTAGTGGCGTTTGAGTTGATAGGGCCACACCTTGACTCAGATGTTGCTGCATGGCTATGTCATTTTCCAAAGTTTGATGCATAAAGCATATCTTCAAGCCATACCCACCAGTATGGTCTAAAAGTCAAAACCATTTAAACCAATTTCCTCTTCTTGAACCTTCCAAGAAAGAGTAAACTAATGTGCTATATATTTAATGCTATGCAATCAAAAAGGTCATAAAAGAAAAAAAATAAAAATAAAGAATTCCCATTAACTCTGTTCAATGTAACAAGCTTCTGGAATACAACAAGGATAGGTAGAGGATTGGTGAACAAAGCCTCGCATGACGAATACCTATTGAAGCAAATGCCTCTTTTTACCAGAAAAATCACTTTTCTTCTACCTTTTCCTGATTCCCACTTTAACTCTCTGTAGACTTGAAGCCTAAAGGTGAAAAGAATAAAAAGTGCAATAACAACAAACATAACAATGAAATTAAAATCATCAGAAGATAACAGGCTTTTTAAGTAAGCTCCATTTATGTCATTCTCAGTTTACATCAGTGATACTGAAAATATAAAAGAAATTAGTATAGAAATAGACCAAGAAGAGCCCAAAAAAATTCCCCTTCTCATCATTCTTCATTGATGCATTAGTATTTCTTAAGAAAAAGACAAAAAAATCAAATCTAATTAATCAAATCCATTAAGTAATTTTTAACATCTAGTGGTTGAACAAATATTGAAGAAATGTCCTTAGAATTGGGTTATCATATCATCAAAATTCATAGCTAAAAGCTTTGTTTTCCAACCTGAAATCAATGACAATCTTATTCAGAGTGCTTTCTTCTAGCCCTCATGTGGCTAAATCACAAATTTCCCTTCAAAAAACCATCATAATCATTTATATTCATCGACTTCTTTTTTTATTTTATCTCAAAATAATCGATTATCTTTTTATTATATAACTCAAAATCAGATGTTCACCTTTTTTTAATTTTATTTCCTTCTCGACCTAACTACCAAACCTTTTCCAGGAAGAAATTCTAAAGAACATAAACAGGCTAAATTGAATATGGGTTAGGTCATTTTCATGCTATGAACTGAAACTAGAATTAAAAGCTACCAGTAAATAACCCATTGTGCTGAAATATTAAAAGGTAGGTGTTATGCTAGTATCAAACTACAATGGTTGAAAGGCTCTGTTCTTTTTACTTCCTCTTTGGTTACTTACCTATTCGTAATTAATTAATCATATTCTGCATTTAATATGTAGGTCTACTTTAGGCATGTTTAAGAGGGATGGTGTAGAAGTATATTTCCTTGATAGTGATGCTGGCTTTTATATAAGAATACAGACAAGTGAAATTGTCAAAGTAAACATTCTTGGTCATAGCATTCTAATTATTAATAAATGCAATAGATGATACTAACTATTTATGATGACATGTTTGTAAAGCATTCTTCATCATAATTTCTTGTTTAGTAGTAGTAGCTTTTGTTGGCTCTATTAGTTTTTGATGATAATAAAACATTCTCACTCATTTATGTCTAACTATACTACTTGAGAGTGCAGGACAAAAATGTATGTCATTAATAAATTAAGCAAATATCAAAACTCATAAGAATAAGGAGCTACAATTGAGACACAAAACAGGAGCCTCTTAGTCTGATAACTAAGGGAGTTAGTCAACAAAAATTCAAAAATCAAGTTGGCCGGTCCATAAAGAGAAAAGACTTAGTCAACCAAGAAGCATGGTTAGTCAACTAAGTGTTCGCTGCTAGAAACTTTAATCAGAAAACAAAGAAGACTTAGTTGACCAAGAAGCATGGTTAGTCGACTAAGTGCTCATTGCCAGAAACTAGGATTAGAAGACAAAAAAGACTTAGTCGACTAAGAAGTATATTAGTCAACTAAGAGCACACTGTCTAAAAATTTGAATTTGAATGCTAAAAGACAGACCAACAGCTAGAACTGTCTCCCAACTGTTTCCAATGGTTAACAACTATTAAACATCCATTAGAGTTGGTTTTTCAAGTATATAAGACACCTCTAATGGCTAAGAACAAGATTAGATGCTTTCAAGATCAAAAAGAGCTCAAAAATAGCAAAAACTCTCTCCATACTTTTTGCACTTCACTCCAATCCTTGTAATAGAGTTAAGCACTTCATCTTGTACCATTCAGATCAAGTTAGTGATCATAGGTACTTCTTTATTTCTGTTCTCGTTGATTACTTAGAGTGTGCGAGTCACTCTAAGGGGATTGATCAAGCTTGGGTTAGTTTGATTGGGTTTAGGGTTTTGGGTTTTAGTTGATCTCGGAAAAAACCATTATTAAAGGTTCTAGCTGAGCTTACGAAAAGCCATTGTAAAAGCTTGGTAGAAGTTTGGGAATTTCACCGTTTATAGTGATTTGGTTTAGAAAATCTTGGTTAGAAGATCAAGGTAGGGGATGTAGGTCTTTGACCGAACCGGTATAAATCTTTGTGTATTGTTTACCCTGTTTTACTTTTCATTTTATTCTTTTTTAAATCATTTCTTCATCTTGCATCTAACTTCTCATCATTGACCTTTAACTTGCCCTTAATTAGAAGTCAAGTTTAGTGACATTCAAAAAGGTGTTATTCACCCCATTTTGTATATTTATTTAGGACCAACAAGTGGTATCAGAGCCTATCCTTCATTCTTAAGGCTTAACATCTCAAGAGAGATTTAAATGGCTCTTCGAAAATCTATAATTGCTGAGGGACAGTCCATAAATAGACCACCTTTGTTTGATGGATCGAGCTACCTCTATTGAAGCATTGGAATGTTAATCTACATAAGGGCCATAGATTATGAAATGTGGAATGCCATCACTGATGGACCCTTCATCCTCTTGACTATAAATGTTGTGACCAATGAAATAATTCCTAAGCCAAGGTTTGAATAGACTGAAGCTGAAACAAAAAAGGTTCAGACAAACTTTAAGGCAATAAACACTTTACATTGTGCTTGAACTCCTATTGAGTTTAACAAAGTGTCAAGTTGTACCACTGCCAAACAAGTGTAGGATAAACTTAGAATAATCCATGAAAGGACTTTACAAGTCAAGAAGTCCAAAATAGCTCTTCTAACCCACAATTATGAAATGTTCAAAATGGAATCTGGTGAAGATATCATCAACATGCTTGATAGGTTCACTAGCATCACCAATAAACTTAGTCAATTAAGTAAGCCAATCTCTGAACATGAAATAGTGAAAAGACTTCTTAGAAGCCTACCTAAAACTTGGAAGCTAAAAGTGATTGCCATTAGAGAAGCTAAGGATTTAAATGTCATTAGTCTTAATGAAATATGTGCGTCTTTTCTCACTCATGAGCTGAAACTTAAAGAAGAAGAAGAAAAAGACAAGAAAGAAGCAAAAGAAAGAAAGAAAAGCATTGCCTTAAAAGCAAGCACTCTTGAAGAAGAATTGGATAATCTGTCATGTGATGATGATGAAGAATTAGCCATGGTAGCAAGAAGATTCAGAAAACTTATGGGACAAAGAGATAGGAGGCTGGCTAAGAAAGGGTACAGAAGATATCAAAGTTCTTCATGGAAAATCAAAAATAAAAATGAATCCAATAAGAAGGAAGATGTAATATGTTATGAGTGTAAGAAACCTAGACACTTCAAATAAGAATGCCCCCTATTGAAGGAGGAAACTCCCAATAAATAGAAAAACAAATAAGGCTATGGTGGCTGCAACCTGGCCTGATAGTGATGTTTTAAGTTCAGATGTTGAAGAAGAGAAAGTGGAAGAAAGAGCTAACCTATATTTGATGGCCAAAGATGATGAATTCGAGGTATCTTCTGCTCCTTGTGATATTTCAATTGATGAAATTCAAGATGAATATGAATGCCTCTATGATGAGTTTGAAAAGCTAGCATCAAAATATAAAGCTTTAAAAAGAAAGACTACATCTCTTGAAAATGATTTGAAAAAGATAAGGCATGAGTTCAACTCTATTTTTTGAACAAAGAAATTTTCTTCAAACTAAATTAGAACATTCAAAAACAGATTTTGAAGTTCTGAAATTGGAATTGGACAACAAAACTGAAGCTTTACAAAAAGCAATTGATGAAAATACTGCTCTTAAGAGATTGAGAAAAGAAACATAAAGAAAAAACACATACTTTAAGAAAAAATTTGATAATTTCTCACCTAGATGTTATGTTTGTGATAAACTTGATCATTTATCTTATAACTATTATAGAAGAAGAAGCACGCAGAAAACAAAAATGATTTGGGTTCCAAAAAGATCTTATATAGCAGCTAACCTTCAAAAACCCATTAAGGAATGGGTACGTGTTAAGAAAAACTGAAAATCTGTCTTGCAGGTTGAGCCAAACTGAGAAGACATATGTTCAAAAGCTCAACTAAAGCAGAAACATCCATGGTACATGGATAGTGGCTGCTCAAGACATATGACTGGAAACGAAATGTTTTTTGTTAAGCTAAACAAGAAAAAATGAGGTACTGTATCTTTTGGAGATGATTCAAAAGGTTTAATTCATGGTATGGGAACTATTGGTAAGAATTCTCATGCTCAAATTAATCATGTGCTGTTTGTTAAAGGTTTAAAACACAATCTATTAAGTATCGGTCAATTATGTAATAAAGGCTTTAAGGTATATTTTGATTCATATAAATGTGAAATGATAGACATTAACACTAACAAAATTTCATTCATTGGAAAAAGAATAAAAAATATGTATGTTATATTTGTTGAAAATCTTGAGCTTGATTGTGAAACATGTCTTATGGTAAATGATGGAAATGATAACTGGTTATGGCATAAGAAACTTGGACATGTAAGCATGCATACCATTTTGAAATTAATGAGAAGAAATTTGGTTATTGGACTACCTAAACTTAAATTTGAGAATGATAAGATTTGTGATGCTTGCCAATTAGGAAAACAAGTTAGAACATCTTTCAAAGCTAAAAAGGTTATTTCAACATCTAGACCTCTTGAATTGTTACATGTTGATCTATTTGGTCTAATCAATGTAACTAGTCAAGGAGGTAAATCATACGATTTTGTGATAGTTGATGACTACTTTAGGTACACTTGGGTCTACTTCCTTGGTCACAAAAATGATGCATTACCTGCATTTACAAATCATTGTAAGAAAGTTCAAAATGAAAAAAGACTTGTCATTGCTAGCATTAGAAGTGATCATGGAGGTGAGTTTGAAGGGGATGATTTTGAAAACTTTTGCAATGAAAAAGGTTTAGACCATAACTTTTCTGCACCTAGAACACCTCAACAAAATGGGGTTGTTGAGAGAAATAATCGAACTTTAAAAGAAATGGCTCGAACCATGCTTTGTGAAAACAATCTACCAAAGTATTTTTATGCAAAAGCTGTTAATACAACAACCTACATTCTTAATAGAGTTTAAATAAGGGCCATGATTTCTAAAACCCCATATGAATTATCAATAAGGGCCATGATTTCAACTCTAGAACATTTCCCATTTTAGAAGCTTTGGCTATAAGTGTTTTGTTTTGAACAATGGAAAACATTCCCTAGAAAAATTTGATGCTAAGAGTGATGAGACAATATTTTTAGGGTATGCATTGAACTCAAAAGCTTATAGAATTTTTAACAAAAGAACCTTAACAATTGAAAAATCCATTCATGTAGTTTTTGATGAAACTAATGCCTTGCAAAATGAAGTTATTGTTGATGAAAATGATGCAGAAGACCTTGAGAGACTAATGGAAGAAATGAGCTTAGAAAACAAGAAAATAGTGAAGAAAACTCTCTTGGAAGAGAAGTAGAAGCTCCGTCCTTAGAAAATCTGTGAAGAGTTGAAAATCAACATAATGACCATTCACAAAGCTGGAAATATTCCAAAGATCACCCATAAGAGCAAATTATTAGTGATCTTTCAGAAAGAGTTAAAACTAGAAGAGGAATTAGAGAAACATGTGAATTCTCAACCTTCATCTCACAAATTGAGCCTAAAAACTTTGAAGAGGCAAAAAGAGAAGAAAGCTAGATATTGGCCATGCAAGAAGAACTTGAACAATTTGAAAGAAACTGAGTATGGGCATTGGTTTCTAGGCCATTCAATCACTTAATTGTTGGTACAAAGTGGGTGTTTAGAAACAAGGTAGAGGAGTAAGGTAATGTAATTAGAAATAAAGCTAGGCTAGTGGCTCAAGGATGTAATCAAGAGGAAGGCATTGACTATGATGAAACATTTGCTCCTGTTTCTAGGATGGGAGCCATAAGATTATTGCTTGCATTTGCATGTTTCATGAACTTCAAATTATTTCAAATGGGTGTGAAAAGTGCATTTTTAAATGGTCTCATTCAAGAAAAAGTCTATGTCAAACAACCCCCCGGATTTGATGATTTTGAAAAGCCTGATTATGTTTTCAAACTACATAAGGCCTTATATGGATTAAAATAAGCTCCAAGAGCTTGGTATGAAAGACTCTCAAAGTTTTTAGTTGAAAAATGGTATATTAGAGGAAGTATTGATACAACACTGTTCATTAAGAAGTAGTTGAATGATTTAATTGTGGTTCAAATATATGTGGATGATATTGTATTTGGTGCTACTAATGAGGCTTTGTGCAAGAACTTTGCTGAAGAAATGAAGGGTGAGTTCGAAATGAGCATGATGGGTGAACTGAAATTCTTTCTTGGCCTTCAAATCAAACAATACAAAGATGGCATCTTTATCTATCAAGAAAGATACATTCAAGACATGTTGAAAAGGTTTGATATGCTGAAGCTGAATTCAATCAACACACCAATGAGTTTTCTACCAAGCTTGATAAAGATGAAAAAGGAAAAAATATTGATCAAATGCTTTATAGAGGTATGATTGGATCTTTGCTTTACTTAACTGCTAGCAGACCTGATATTCAATTTAGTGTATGCTTGTGTGCACTGTTTCAATCACAACCTAAAGAGTCACACTTAACTGCTGTAAAAAGAATCTTTAGGTATCTCTTGGACACACAAAACTTAGGATTATGGTATCCTAGAAGAACATCTTTTAATTTTATTAGATATTTTGATGTTGATTTTGCTGGAAGTAAAAAAGATAAAAAGAGCACTAGTGGCACATGTCAGTTTCTAGAAAACATGCTCGTATCTTGGTCAAGTAAGAAATAAAACTCTGTTGCATTTTCAATAGCTAAAGCTGAATACATTTCCTTAGGAAGTTACTGTGCTCAGATTATGTGGATTAAACAACAATTAAAAGATTTTGGAGTAACCATGCATAATGTTCCAATATTCTGTGATAGCACAAGTGCTATCAATATCTCAAAAAATCCAGTTCAACACTCTAGAACCAAGCACATTGAGATTCGATATCATTTTATTCGAGATCTTGTGCTTAAAGGAGACATTAAGATTGAATTTGTCAACACCTTGCATTAGTTAGCAGATATTATTTACCAAACCCTTAAATAAAGAAAGATTTTATGAAATTAGGAGAAATCTAGGAATGGTTAATGTACAAGAGCTTTAGGCAAATTTTTGAGCTTTTCTCTCGTAAGGTAGTAGATACTTAGTTGATTAAGAGAATCACTTAATTGATTAAAAGTATTCTGTGTTGATTTTTTTTTTTTAGAATGATAGACTTAGTCAAATAAGAGTAAAACTTAGTCAGTTAAGAAAATAAAATAAAAATAATAAAATTTAAGGAAAAAGAAAAGCATAACTGGTGAAGAGGAAAAGGAAAAATCGCTTAACTGAAAAATAAAATAGGAGGCAAAATTTTGAATTTTGAAAAACGGGGTAACTGACCACATTAAAAAAGGGGAGAGTAATAACCTTTTTGAACTCCTTACTCTCTCTTTTTATTCTATCCCATTTGAAACTGCCCCTCACAAAATCGAAACCTCTTCTCTAAAACCTTCCAAACCCTAAATTTGAAACTACTTAAAATCGATGGCCAAATCCTCATAACCAAGCGGTATTCTGGAAAAGAAGAATGGAAAACGACCCATGGGAAAGAGCCCACCATTCAACGTCCAAAAGAAAAGGAAGAAGAATGAGCCAATTTCAACAATTGAGAAAGTAGGGAAGAAATAGGAAGAGAAAGTAGTGAAGTCAAAGAAAGAGAAAGAGAATGAAAAATTTGGCAAAAAGGGTAATTTTTCTTCCACAAAATTTAGGAATAAAATGCATGAAGAAAGATTTAGGAAATTAGAGAATGCATCCATCTCTTGTAGAAAATATATTGATTGGGATAGGTTTAATGAAGTTCTCGAAATCAAAGAGGGCTTGTTAGAATATTTTGAAGAAATGAAAATGAAGAAATTAAGTGTTTTTGAAAATAAGACTTATAGTGCCAGCCTAGTTAGAGAATTTTACTATAGTATTGCATTAAATGAAAATGAGCTGGATGATCCAGATGATTTTGTTGAGGATGGTATTAATGCATTTCTAAATGGAAAGGAGTTTGTAAGAACTGTTGCTAATCTGGGAAAACTGTTGGGCATTGAGTGTAATGTTGGAAATTATGAAATCCCATAAGATTATGATCCCTCATCCTTATGGGAAGTAATCATAAGGAATAAGGAGAGATATTCATCTAAAAGCTATACAAGTTTTATCAAGAGTCTACAAACTAGGATTCTGCATTATTTTATAGCTTCAACAATTCATGGAAGAGGTGACAGCTTCAGCTATGTAAGTCTTCAGGATATGTGGCTGATGGAGTACGTTTTCAATGCAACTCCACTGAATCTAGGAAGATTCATGATTGAAAGAATGAAAGGGACTTGTCGAGTTGACAAAGTGAATCTGGCTTATGGAAATATAATCACTTCTCTAGTAAAGAAAAAGGGGATTTGGAACACCAAATATGAGATAGATCAAGTTAAGAACAGAGATCAGGCTATCTATCTAGAAGTTTGCCAAAAATAGGGTATAAGCTAGAAGGAGAAAAATTTGTCAAGATCCCCAAAGATACTCCAAGGGAAAAGTATCCCACATTTGCTTAGACAAAGGCAATCCCATCTCAGATTTCAAATGAGATGATTCCGAATTTATTTATGAGAATTGATGGGAAACATACTGATCAATTTGTAAGAATTCAAAAAATTTAAGATAATTTGTAAGAGCTAGGAAATTTGATGAAAGAAAAAGGAAAATCACCTTCTAGTCCTACAACTGAAGATACCTCAGCAGCACCAAGTTCACCACCACTAGGACAAACTGTTGAGAATTATGCTTTTCAAGCTGAAAGTGATGAACCAGAATCTGTTCTAGCAAGAAACTACCCACCCTTGAACCTGAAATTGAAGAAAAAGATAATGATAACACAAAAGTGATAGGATATTTCAATGACAATTCTCGACAGCATGATGAGACACAGATTGATAAACCATCACCAGCAAACTTTGAGGAAATTCTAATTATGGATGTCTTTCACCAGATGGTAAGGGAAGAGGAAGCTAAAAAAGAAGCGGCAAAAAACAAAGCATAGAAACCAGCATCTGTAAGAGCTTCCCTTGAATCAATTCGTACCACAGGAAAGAGTGAACAAACTGGGCAAAAAAAAAAGGAAAGAAGCTGCATTTGCACAAGATAAACCCAAGCCTATTGGAAAAGGCAAAAAGACTATGGCAACAAAGACCAAGTTCCTCAAGAGGAGAATGTCTTCAAGATTGGCCGACAAAGCTAAACCTTCAGTTAAATCTTTTGTTCAGAATTCTCTAGATGTTTTAGACACACCTTTACCTGATTCCTCACCACAATGATCACCACTTGTGTCATCCCCAAGAACCATCGACGTTCATTTTGGGACTGATGAGTCCATCCCCTGTAACTCTTCCTAGACCAATAGACCATCCCTATTTTGCTGATGATAAAAAAAGGGGAAAGAGAAAGTAGAAAAAATTTAGGGGAGAAAGTAAAAGTAATTTAGGGGTAATTTAGAAATCTGACTCTGATGATGCTCGGTTGTTTATGATACTGTGTTATTTTAATTGCTGATGGTTGAGATTTGGATGTTGATAACTTACCTCTGTTTATGCTTTTATGTTATTTTTGTTGGATTGTTAATGGCACTTGTTTTTAAAATGGATATGGTCTGTTGATGATAATATGTTGATGACAACTAGTTACAATATTGATAATATTCTGTCATCTGTTACTGATTATTCTGTATGCTTGTATGAAGATATTCTATTAAATGTCTGAATCCATGTTTGTTATTCTCGTTAAGAAATAGATAAAAACTTGTTGATTTGCTAAATTGGATAATAAAATGACTTGAAAAGATCATGCACATATTAAGGGGGAACCTACACTCAGGGGGAGAAATCCTAATCTAGTGCAAAACAAAAAGAACTAATAGACACTGTACTTTTAATCAAAGAATGTTTTGTTATCCTTAAAAAGGGGGAGATTGTTACTCCATTAGTTTTTGATGATAGTACAACATTCCCACTCATTTATGTCTAACTATACTACTTGAGTGTACAAGATAAAAATATATGTCATTAGTAAATTAATCACTCAAAAGCAAATATCAAAACTCATAAAAATAAAGAGCTACAATTGAGCCACAAAACAGAAGCCTGTTAGCTGGATAACTAAAGGAGTTAGTCAACTAAAATTCAAAAATGAAGTTGACTGGTCCAGAAATAGAAAAGACTGAGTAGACCAAGAAGCATGGTTAGTCAATTAAGTGCTCACTGCCAGAAACTTCAATTGGAAACAGAGAAGGCTTAGTCAACCAAGAAGCATGGTTAGTCGACTAAGTGCTCACTGTCAAAAACTGGGATTAGAAGACAAAAAAGACTTAGTCGACAAAGAAGTATGTTAGTCAACTAAGAGCACATTGTTTGAAAATTTAAATTTGAATGCTAGAAGATAGACCAATGACTAAAACTGTCTCCCAATTGTTTCCAACGGTCAACAACTGCCAAACATCCATCAGAGTTGGTTTTTCAAGTATAGAAGGCACCATCAATGGCTAAAAACAAGATTAGATGCTTTCAAGATTAAAAAAAGCTCAAAAATAGTAAAAACTCTCTCCATACTTTCTACACTTCACTTCAATCCTTGTAATAGAGTTAAGCGTTTCATTTTGCACCATTCGGATCAGGTTAGTGATCATACGTATTTCTTTATTTTTGTTCTCCTTGATTACTTAGAGTGTGTGAGTCACTCTAAGAGGATTGATCAAGCTTGGGTTAGCTTGATTAGGTGTATAGGTTCTAACTTAACCTAGGAAAAGTTAGTTTTGGGTTTTAGTTGATCTTCAGAAAAACCATTGTTAAAGGTTGTGGTTAAGCCTCTGAAAAGCCATTGCAAAAGCATGGTGGAAGCTTGGGAATTTCACTATTTATAATGATTTAGTTTGGAAAATCCTTGGTTGGAAGATCAAGGTAATGGATGTAGGTCTTTGACCGAACCACTATAAATCTTTGTGTATTGTTTGCCTTGTTTTACTTTTCATTTTATTCTTCCTTAAATCATTCCTTCATCTTGCATCTAACTTCTCAAGATTGACCTTTAACTTGCCCTTAATTAGAAGTCAAGTTTAGTGACATTCAAAAAGGTGCTATTTACCCATCCTCTAGCACATTTATTTGGGACCAATAGCTTTTCCAAATTTTATACATCATATTATCAAATGTGCCAGTCTCCTTAAGTGGGATCATATGGTGGAGTTAAAATATTGTAATTTCCTTCAAGTAATGGTGAATAGTACTAAACTTAAAAAATGCTGGAAAAAATGAAACATCCTCTATTAGTTACCCTTCGCATTGAAAATAAGCTATCCCATTACTTAACAGTAGAATTCATTTGCCTTCACACTTTCTCCCTTTAATTTCTTAATATAGAAAAATGATATTAAGATGATATACCTAACCTTAACTCTATTTCTAAAATTGTTTTTATGAATAAGATGATATACCAAACGAAACTTAAAAACAAAAAAATGAAAAAAAAAATAGAAGAAGAAAAGAAATAGAAACTCAAGGAGATTTTCTTACGAATCGTTTCTCTCTTACACAACTACCTTGCAAATTGAAGGGAAAGAAATGCTTGTGAAAAGAGAAAGGAAAACACAAGATCAAAAACCCTAGAAAATGATGCAATCCAAACCACAGTTAGCCAAACTCAAAAAGAAAAAATTGAAGCAAAAAAATCATACAAAAACAAAAGGAAAAAGGTTTCGACCTAAAGTTTGTGCGGTTCACAACTAAGGAGGCTTAGCTTCAGTTTTTCTTTAAGAGTTGTTGGCTTCGGGTTCTGGTATCTTTTGTAGCTTCTTCAAAGCTTTTTGTTCAGTTCAAAAGGAAAGGAGAGGTGAAGGGAGGTTGTAGAAAGCCCATCGACAGATAAGGACAACGAACGAGGAGTGATTTCTTTCTAGATTTTGGAGAGAGGGAAGAGGGATTGATAAATAAAAAAACAAAAGGAAAGGAAAAAAAGAAAGCGACACCAACCGACATCGTTTAGTAGAAAGAATGCCTTGTAAAAAGGAGTAAGGCTCAAACCTGTGAAGTCCCATTAAGGAATGTCCAAGGGTGTTGAGCTTCTACCTAGCCCATTGAAGAAGTTTTTGGACCCCTTTTATATTTTTGAGCCCATTTCATTTTCATCCACACATAAGTTTGAGTCTTTATAGTCTATGTATCAACAAAAGTTTAAATAATTTATATTTTATTCATAAATAAATAATTATTATTAGTAAATAAATTTTAATATATTTATATTAAACTTGTTATGTAATGAATAATTAATAATAATAATATCGTTAGATATTCATAATATATTAGACATTAATGAATAATGTAACATATTTATTATTATTAAATTATAAAAAAATTAATATTATTTTATTATTTATTTATAATATACTATTATTAATTATTAAATAACTTTATCATTTTGTAAAATATTAATTACTTATTTATAATAAGTATAAGTAATTTTTTTTTGAAAAGTACACAATTTTATTGCTTGATACCAAAGTCAAAATAACTTTAGATTTTATAAATTATGTATAAAAATAAAAACATGAAATAACCCGAAAGCACTTTAAAAAAAATCCAATTTAAGGATATTGGGTATCTAATATAATAACTCCCCATCCTAGAATACAATTAAATGATTATAAAACCATCTTTGATTTACAATCACTAATTATCACTAATGCAGCTAAACCATAACAGCTTTCAATCCACGATTTTCTGTCTATTACCAAAAGCTAACCATTCACATCCCACAGCCATTTAAAGTATTTCCCTACTGCCTGTGTCCAATTCAATCATAAACACTAGTGATCCACTCGACCTAAGACTCTTTTCTAATTAAACTAGAGAGTCCTAGTTAAAACTTAACTCAAGATAATTAAATTCAATCTAAAATTTGATATGTACAGTCCTTATTCGTCACTAATAACTAATATGTTAATTTTATGTAATATATATTTATTTTTATTATATATATGTAATCATATAAATGTAATCATATAAATAAAGTTAATGAAGTTACTAATAAAGGTTATAATTGCTAATAAACTATTATTAGTTTTGTTAATATATTATTGCATTTTATCATCTATTTCTATAAAATTAAAATTTTTATTATGTTATTTTTATAAACTTTTTAATTTTGTAACATTAATGACCTGGAACCAATTAATTTAAAATTTAGCGAAAAATCCAGCGGGCTTTAAATTTTTTTGGTGCTTTAAATTTTCCAACGAATTATTTTTCATTGAAAATTTCTGATGGAAATCCGTTCAAAATTCTATTAGAAAGTCTGGTGACAATAAATTTTTTTTTGTGCAAAAAAAATTTTCGACGGATTTTCAGCGAAATTTATCCGTTGGAATTATTCTGTTGGAAATCCATTGCAAAAAGTCAAAAGAATTTTCATCTGAATTTCGTTGGAAATTTGTTGAGAAATTCCATAGAAATTTTTTTCGTCGGAAAAAACCACTTTTCTTGCAGTGATTCTTTCTCACCACCAATTGGTTAAGATTATGTTTTTTAAGCTTTTCTAATTAGTTAACTAATTAATAATCAATCTGACAGCCAAGAAGCTCAAAAGAAAGGTTGGTTCATCCAGTGCTTTTTATTTGTTTTGTATTATTGAAACCTTTAAATCTTCTTTTCAAATCAGAAGTGATTAGGAGTGAAAACTTGAGGAAGCATTATTGTTGTGCATCGATTCACCGTTTTTGTGCATATGTGGTAAGCATTTGTGTGTGTTTTGAGTTGGAGTTAAGTTGTAGGATTAGGGTTTCTTTAAAATTTGGAGATTTCATGTAACATCCCATCCCCCAAGATGTTAATTTAATGGACAGAAAAATGAATTAGGGGTGTTAATAATATGAGAAGACATGTGGTATTAAAGGAGGTAATGTGGAAAATAAATAATATTTAATAATAAAATAAAATAATATTATTTATTATTGGTGGGTGACAAAGATGACGAAATATCGAAAATCGATTTTAAGGCATTAGTTTAGGCTGAAGTGGGGGAGAGTACAAAAGAATTGTAAGGAGATTAAGTATTGTTGGGACCCATATGCCATTATTAATATATTTTTAAATATTATGGTGATACTTTGGTGGAGTGTGAATTTGATATTTTGTTAGTATGTGTAAAAGAAGAAAAGTTTTGAAGGTTAAATAGTAAACAAGAAAAAGTAAGATGACTTGTATGCAAATAAACCATTTTTAGTTTAAGTGGACATATTAATATAATTTAGAAAATGTGTGAAATTGCAAGGCATGGAGTAATTGTTTGTACATGGAACTACAATAAGTGATCAACCATGTATGGGAGTTGTATGAAAAAATAAAACCATGGTCAAATCATCGATGGTAAAGGTAAAAAATGTAAAATGATCATGTGATGGAGAGTTAGAAGGACCCGCCACTATGGAGACAAACTTATGCAAGTCTTTATGAAGTTTGCCACCTTGTGTAAAGAGGAAAAAGAACACTTATAAAATAGGTGGAAAACTTCTTTATATAGTGCCATAATCAATTAGAGCCATTGGGAGCAATTCAAGGTAGAAACTAGTTGTTGGAGCATTGAATGTTGATTTGTTGTGACTCTAGGATTGACCTTTCAAGTTGAGGGGGGGGGGGGGGGGGGGTTCGATTCTTGCTTCAAATTTGTCCGCAAATATAATTGGAGGATTAAGCTTTTAAACACATGGGGTCAATCCTTCAAGGTTCCAATAGCTTCACTTCTTTTCAGCATCTACCTGGGATTGACCTCTTTAGCTTAGACGGTTGATCTTGAGTTCTTCTAGTAGCTATTTTAGTTTTGTTTCTTCTTGGGACTGACCTTTTCTACTTGGACCTTACACTTGCAACTCCTCTATAAAAAGGAATCATGTATCAACTAAGTATTATACTAATGTTAATAATGTTTTTTTTTTAAATGTTGATTTAGATTATATTCAAAAGTTCATACATAGTAGATAATCATATGTAGGAAAGGGCAACTCTTTGCCAACCTAAAAAAGCACCTGTAATAGAACAAAAAAAGAAGCTGCAATACCTAAAAACCTCTGATATCCCCCAAAAAACAAAAGTTATACAACCCCCAACATCTAAAAGATTGTTTCAACCTTTTCCTTCCAATCAAAGGAAACCTGGGCAAACAAAATAAAAAAGAAAAGGACTCTATATATGATAGACCACATTTGTCACGACCCGGAACTCCTATCGAGCCCGTGACAACCGCTGCGACATCCCGATAGGCACTCATTACCCCGAATGCCGATCGAAATCCTGCAAGGCTTAGCATCAACTTCTGCATCTCCCTAGTGAGTGACAGTTATTAAATCTCACATTTAAAAAAAAAAATCATAAGTCATTTCCAAATCAAAACAATAAAATATTACTTTCTGGCTCACAGGGGCATTTTCATCATTTTTCTTTGAAAATACCAAAACTCGCCAAAAACATGGTGTAAAAGCTAAATATATTCATGCATATTTTAAATCAAATAACTGAAGAATAAAATTACTTTTACAGTGACACGTGGGCCCCCAATTGACTAATAAAATGAAGGGTTCGAACCCTTACTTTCTAAGATGCAACTCCGAGATTAATTCTCGTCTTAATCAACTATCAACAAATTGTCCTGAGCCTGAAAAATGGATAGGAAGAACGGGTGAGATTATAAAATCCCAGTGAGTAGGCAGACATCATCAAAATAATCTAAAACCGAGTAATATGAGACAATTAAAATAATTCATCCCAACCCATATAAATAATTGGATTTCATCCAATTACTCAACATGGCTTATGCACTTTTCAAAAACTTGGCCCTTGCCAAAAATCCATTCTCAAGAATACCCCGCGAAGGCATCTTACCGAGACCGCCAAGGCTGTTTATTGTCACACACACAAACACATTTCACCTCTAACAACATAGCCGTTCCTCGGAGTTGGCTGAGTCCCAATTTCACGTGGTGGCCAGTGTGAAGTGTACTCAAATCATACCTCAGGAGATACTTCACCCAACATCTCCCCCCGGAGGTAAGTATATAATTGAGTTACCGTGCCCCTCTCATAGGCAGTCCACGGAAACCCCCACCACTGCAGTGACCGTGAGGTGCATTCAAATCTTACCTCAAGAGATACTTCATCCAACATCTCCCCCCGGAGGTAAGTATATAATTAGGTTACCGTACCCCTCTCATAGGCAGTCCACGGAAACCCCCACCACTGTAGTGACCGTTTAATATACCACCAGACCCATAAAAATTTCAATAGCATAATATGGCGAATAAAATGTAATTCAGTCTACCGAGACTAATCCAAAACTGTTCATATATTTCATGCCAACCCAAAAAATTTAGCCATCATGCTACCATAGTGTCATAAGCCACAATTTCAATAACATATAAAATCATAAATTTCAACACAATCTCCATAAACTCAATTTTCCCAAAACAATATTTGATTTCAAAACTAGTATAAATCTTATTTTTATTAAAAAACATTTTAATTGGAAAACATAATATTTTATAATTTAAACTCACCATTCAATAAAAGCATTAAACATGTATAATTACTCTAGATATTTAAGACGATAAATTGTCCACTCACTGTTCTAGAAGTCGATATACTCATATTTTCAGTCTGCGGGTATAGTCGTTTACCCGTATCTAATGGCTCACCACCTAGCCATAATCCATGGTACATATTTCAATTAAATTGTGTCTAACAGTCATAAGCTATTTCAGGCTCGATATATATGCATGATACGAAATGAAAAATGCACAGGTAGCCATCTAGACCCGGTATTGACCTAAGTCGATTTTTCATCCAATAAATTGGCCAATGCGTCTAATTTCACTCCAACTTTCTCCATTTCTTTTCCAATCCCTCAATTCACCAAGCACAACTGATTAACACACAATTAGGCAAATTTATCTTCACTTTTCTTCTTGGAACTTTCGGCCATTGAAGGTTCATGGGGAAAATGGATTCTTTTCTTGTTGTTTTGTTTCTAAACATGTTTAACTAACTCTAAACACCAACATAACTCAAAATCAAACAATTCCAACATCTTACTCTCTCCATACCCATTTTGACCAGCCATAATTTCATCATGAAAACATGTAATTTAACCATGGAAATTAAGGAAAAGTACATGGGTACGGTAAATCACTAGCAAAATCAAAGAAATTTTACCTTTGCTTGATCAAATCCTTGAATTCCAACACTTTCTCTTTGATTTTTCCCACCTAGGGTTTGTTCTTCCTTGGTTTCTCTTCTATTCTGATTTGGCTGATCACTATGGGAGAAATGGGCTGATTTTTTACCTTTTTATAAAGAAATAATAAAATAATAAAAACATGACACACGACATTTCCTTATTGGCTCAAATTTTAAATATTTGACTTTTAATTCTTTAATTCTCCATGTTTTTCCATTTCCATGATGAATAAAATCTCTTGGTCTTGACAAGTGTTGGGGGTGAAAATTTACCGATTTGCCCCCGGGGTGGCAAAATTACCATTTCACCCTTATACTCCAAATTATACTAGAATTAAAATTTTTCACTTATAAACTTCAAATCATACTCCAATACTTAAATCATACTCCAATAAGTCAAATGGACCAAAAAAAATCTTTTCTAAAAATTCTCATTTTGTCCCGAAGTGGCAAATGACCATTTTGCCCCTAGATAGTGAAAATTTCAGTTTGACTCCAAATTTATCCTCGAACTCCGAATTACCATTTTGAGTCATCCATGAACTGTGAAACTCTTAATTTCACCTTAAAATTCCTATTTGAACTAGTTCGAGCTTAATCGACTCAATGGTACCATTAGGGGCAATATCGTCTTTTAATAATTCATCGAACTTTCTAAATCTGCAAACATTCTATTGAGCATGTAAATGACGTCGTAATTATTTTATAGAACAGGGTTTGACAACATTCGCAAGACAAAAAGATCCAAACAAAGGAATAAAGCAAAACTCCTTTATATAATGCCCAACCGCAAGGAGTAAGAGAGCAAAAGACATCCCATGATAGCCAACCATGTCCTTTGAGATCGAGCTAGACCAACAAGGTTCCCAAGCCTTTAAGGATTAAAATAAAAGCTGCCTGCATGATGCTCAGCTGATGCAAGCACAAAAAAATAACTTGTACAAAACCAATGAAAACAACCATAAACACCAAGAAATAAAAATAACAGCAAACATCCAATACCCTATTAAAACAAGCATAGAAATTAGGCGTAAGTAATGCCATCACATAAAACCCAAAGTAATTCATCAGACCTTTGTACCCTGATTTTGCTAAAGAATTAGCAATTTCATGTGTAGACCTTGGAATTTTGCTGAAATTGATTTCCTTGATTTGAGATTTAAAGAAATCAACTTTCAATATGATGGGCCATAGTCTTCAAGGAGTAGAACATGGATCTCTAATCCACTTTACAACATTTTTAGAGTCATTCTTGATTATAACTTTATGAGATACAACCCACTTTGATGTTGCTAAAGTCTGTAAAGCCTTACACATTGCTTTAATCTTAGCTTCATTAGCATATGATACTCCAATCAACATCGAGAACATGAAGAGGATCTCACTAAAATCATTACGAAGGACTCTTCTAATGCCTATTTCCCTAGGGTTACCTTTGGAGGCCTTGTCAACATTAAATTTAAGAACTCCATAAGTGGGGCTTGCCATCTGATGGAAGGCTTAGATGCTTTACATTTTTTAAAGTCAAACCCATTATTAGGGAACCTCTCTAATTTTGCAATAGAAAATTCAGGTTAGGCCATCTGGCCTTTATCCATGAAGCAATGCGTAGCTTGATCTCATTAAACACATGAGCATTGACCCATTGTTTACCTTTAAATAACACCTTGTTGTAAGCAAGCCAAATAGACCAAGTAATAGTTGGCAAAGACAACCTACAAACATTTTCATTACTAACAACCTTTGTAGCCTCCTTCCATGCCATAAAGTTAATAAGAGGATTTTTGTGATTAACCCACATAAAACCCCATAGTCCAACCTACTTATACCATAATAACCAAGTTTCTTCACAAGAAAAGAAAAGATGTTCAGTTGATTCTCTTTCACTCCTACATAACAAGTAGTAAGTAGAGTCCACTCTTAAGAGCCTCTTATAGAGAAGGATTTCTCAAATTGGGAGTTTCCCTTTAATCAACATCTAACAAAACACCTCAACTTTGAGCAGTGCTAGTCCTCACTATAAAGTTTTTCAATGGTTAGCTTTAATGTTGGTGAGCTTCATCACCTTTCGATAGAAAGATTTGGTGTTATAGTTCCCATTAGGGGTGGCCTTCTAAATTAATTTATCAACAAAGTGTTTTCTCAAAGTTTGGTCATTGAGGAGTGATTGAAATTCCTCTAATTGCTCTTGCTCTCAGCCAAGAGGATCTCTCCTTAAGGTAACCCACTAATGTCACACATCATTAATTCATTTACCAGATAGTTTAATAGGCCTATTTTTAGCATTAAAAAGCATATGAATTCCTAAGAAACTAAATTTTAATGTAATTCCCTTAATCCATTTCTCACTCCAAAAATCAATCATTCTACCATTATCGACCAACAAACTTAGCTCCTTCTTGTTGATGGAAGATGAGCTATCAAAAGAAAAAAGAGGTTTACTAATATTATGCCAAACACCTGACACCATCCTTTAAGATCTAACGATGGGAAGTAAACATTCCATTCCTCCACCAACTTTGTTAACTATAACTATCATGACTCGATACTCCCATCGAGCCCTTGACAACTGCCGCGGTGTCTCCATAAACACTCATTACTCGGAATGCCAACCAGAACCTCGCAAGGCTTTAATATCAGTTTCTCATTTCCCCTGTGAGTAACCATTTCCAAATATCACATTCTAAAAGATTTTAAACTATTTCCAAACCAAAACAATAAAAAAAATTTTTTGTCTCATAGGGGTATTTTAGTCATTTTGCCATAAAATTTTGAAACTAGCTAATAATGTAGTATACAGGTGCAAAACACATATTTCATAATAAAAAATAAATTTGGATGTCTAAAACATTTGTTTAAAATGAAATTATGACTATTAGAATAAAATAAAAATATTAAATAAAATATTCAATTTTCTCATAAAACAATATTTTTAAAACACTGCGTAAATAATTTTTATAGTGTAAAAGCAAAATAAATTCATATATACTGTAATATAGTAAACTAGAGTATTTAATTTAATTTACAGTAACAAGTGGGCCCTCGAATAACCAAAAGTAAGAAAGACTGTGAACCTACAGTTTGGAAGATGCAAATCCAATGCTAGTCCTCGACGAAATGTGCTATCTATAGACTATCCTGAACTTGAAATGGGTGAAAGTGAGGGTGGTGAGATTATATAATCTTAGTGAGTAAACAAATATCATTTAAAATATCTAAAGCTGAGTAAATGGAGACATATATAATAGTTTAACATAAAATAATTCATAGCCTTTCAAACTCATTTTTATGAGATAAAATAAATTTATTTCATCCAAATAATCATTGAGGCTTATGATTTCCTGAAAAGCTTGGCTCGTGCCAAAAATCATTATCATACTCAGTTATCAGAGATACCTTGGCCGAGGGCTATCCCAACTAAGTCCGCCAAGGTTGTTAAAAAATTATATACACATAAATCATGTTTTTATTTTGAAAACATAGCCGTTCTTGGCGTTGGCCGAGCTCACCCTCACGTGGTGGTTTTGCATGAAGTGAACTCTAAAGTGTTAACCTCAGGAGTTATCCATCCGCGCCTCTCATACTAAGGTAAGATATAACGGGGTTTACCGTGGCCCCTTAATAGGCTGGTCCACGAAAACCCGCCCACTGCAGTAAGCTAATTGATATCCACCAAATCAATAAAATTCCAACAGCATGACGTGGCAATTATTTTACAACACAGCATGTCAAGGCAAAACAACAGTTTATATATTTTCAGCACATTTACCAAATCCAACCACTCATGCCCACATTATCATAAGCCATTCAATTTAAACCATAATTTACAACACAACAATTAGTCTTCAATTACTCTATTTTCCAAAACCATCATTCAATTTTAAGACAATTTTATAAAATCATTTCATATAATCACATTTTGCTTTTAAAACATAAAGATTTACCATTTAAACTCATTTTCATAAAATCACAAAAACGAATTAAAATTCACTTTAGATAATCAAGATGATGATAAGGTTACTCACAATGTCTAGAGTGCGGATTTTTGAAGTACTCTGACTACTGGTCCTCAGATGCAATTTTCTTGTCTTTATCGGAGGACTCACCACCTTGACATAGTACATAATCGAGAAACTTACTACATTGGTACTAAATCAAAATTAAACTAATTTAGACTATTGATGCATGATATGGAATGCAAAATGCACGGGTAACCATCTAAATTCGGTATTGGCCTAATTCATCTTATCACCCGATGAATTGGCCAACGCATCCAATTTAGCTCCAAATTGCTCCATTTCTTTTCCAATACCTTAATTCCCCAAACAAAAGTCAAATAACTTAAAATTTGGCAAAACCATCTTCACTTTTCTTCTTAGAATTTTCGATCAGTAATGGTGCTTTAACACCGTGATTTTTCCTACTACTTTTCCACACCATAATTCATCATTTTCTAACCAATTCTCTTAAAATAAAAAAATCAATTTCATCCTCACTCGATACAAGGTAGGTTCGACCATTGATGGGTGATGGCGAAAATGAATTCTTTTCTTGTTGTTTTACTTCTAGACATAGTAAACTAACTAAAAACACTAACATAACTTGAAATCAAATCAATCCAACATCATTCTCTCTCCATACCCATTCAGCTAGCCATAAATTCACTATAAAAACATGAAATTTAACCATAGAAAATAAGGAGAAATGCTTAAGGAAAATAGATTTTAAGTTTAAATTTAGAAATCCTATCTTTTTCACTTGTTTTCCTTGATTTTCCTCACTTTTTCTCTTGAAATTCTCCACCTAGGGTTTGTTCTTTCTTTGTTTCCCTCTTTTCCTTACTTGGCCGAATATTTGGAGAGCAGTGAGAGGTTTATAGGCTGATTTTTTAAAGGAAATAATAAAATATTCTAAGCTTGACAAGTGTCATTTTATTATTGGTCTATTTTTAAAACTTTAAAAATTTAAACTTTTTATCTTCGCCACATATATTTTCTCACTTATCCATAACATAATAAGTCAATGGATGAATTCTATGAGCATGACAAGTGTTGGTGGTGTAAAATTACAATTTTGCCACTATGGTGGCAAAATTACCATTTTACCCCTATGCTCCGAAAAATACCAGGATTACAATTTTTCACTTCTCAACCTTAAATCATACTCCAATAAGTCAAATGTGATCAAAATCTTTCAAAAATTTCCCATTTTGTCCTCGAGTGGCAAAATTACCATTTTACCCCTAGATAGTGAAATTTTCGGTTTGACTCCAAATTGATACTCGAACCCCAAATGACCATTTTAAATCATTCTTGGATTGTAAAATTTTCAATTTCACCCTAAAATCTCTATTTGATCTAGTTCGAGGCTTAAATCAATTTTGTTATAACTCTAAGTACAATACCGACTTTTGTAAATTTTTCGAGACTCTCCTAGCATCAAAACATTCTATCCATCACATGTATGTCATGACAAGTATTTTATAAGGTCAGGCGTTACAATAACTTTACGCCATAAGCTACCTATTTCGTTATCGAATTGCCAAATCTATTTAGTAAATAGAGCCTGGTTTGTAGGGACAAGTCCATAATACCCAATCTTCTAAAATCCTTATGAAGACATATGGAAGGCCAATTAACATGATGCATTTTTCGACTATCCATTGATCCTTCTTAAAAAAAAAACTCCTTTGAATTCTAGCAAGCTTCTCCTTAATGCTAACTCGAATTTGGAGGATTGACATTAAAAAGATGGGGAGACTTCTAAGGATAGATTTAAGGAAAGTTAGCTTACCCTTCATTGATAAATACCTCGATTTCCACATAAATAGCTTGGATTCAAACTTTTCCACAACAAGTTGCCACACTTTGAGCGAGTTGACTCTCCCTTCCAATGGAAGTCCCAAATAAGTGGTAAGAAGAGTGTCGGGTTTACATCTAATCCTCTCGGCATAACCACCGATCTGATGCTGATTAACACCCACTTCAAAAAAGTAATTTTTATGGAAATTGATTTTGAGCCTTAAAATTGCTTGAAAACACTTAAGAACTCTTTTAATATTTAATAAACAATCCAATGACAGTTTATAGATAAGTACCGTATCATCTGCAAACTATAAGTGAGATAAGATCAAATTCTCACTACTAATGCCAATTTCTTCGGTAATCTACTTATTCACCGTTTTATGCATAAGCACACTAAGAGCCTCTACGACAAAGGGGAGAATGGACAGCCTTGTTTAAGAGCTCTAAACATCTTGAATTGTCTCGTAGGTGACCCAATAACCAAGATTGAGATATTGGCCATAGAGATATAAGAGCTTATCCATGTGCGCCATTTTGTTCCAAACCACATATAGCTCATCACCAAGTTAAGAAAGCTCCAGTTAACACTATTAAACGCCTTTTCAAAATCAATTTTAAAAAGAATCCTTCTTTACCTTCCTTTTTCAAGAAATTAATGATCTCATTAGCTATAAGACTACAATTGAGGAGTTGTCACCCTTTAATGAATGCAAATTGATTTTCACCCATAATTTCATCCATGACTCCTCTAAGAAGATTGGCAAGAGCTTTTGTAATAATTTTGTATAAGCATCCAATAAGGTTGATGGGCCAATACTTACTAAGTGAAGATGATGAGGCACATTTAAAGACCAAAGTAATGAAGAAAATATTAACACAACCATCTATAGAGTTCATATGGTATAAATCATCGACATACCTTATAATGTCATCCTTAATAACTCCCCACTACTTTTTGAGAAAATTAAAGTTAAATCCATTTGGACCAGGGGCCTTGTTGTCGTCATAACTAGTGATAGTTTCCTAAACTTCTTTCTAAGTGAAAAGTTGTTCAAGGAGTTTGGCTGAGCTTTCAAAAAATGCTTTAAATTGACAATTTATCTCTCTTAATCTTACTTTAGAGCTCTTATTATATAAGTTAGCAAAATGGTTAACCATATAATTTCTTAACTTCCAACTCATCAACAAGATTTCTATTGACCTCGAATCTACTGATGGAGTTGACCTTTCTCCTCATAAAGGTAACAACATGGAAGTACTTGGTGCTCTTATCTCCTTCCAAGACCCAACGTACCCTTAACTTTTGCTACCAACTCCTCTTTTCACTCCATAAGAGCTGCCGAAGATCACTTTTCAACTTTAAGATCTGATTTCTAATTTCGTTGTTTGTAATATCATCCTAGAGATCAAGTTCAAGGTCATGAATAATCATCTCAAGTTGCCTGATCTTTCTTTCATCCAACCTATAGTTAAATTTTTGCCGAACTTTGATGTTAGCTTTGACACCCATAAGTTTATGCCACACCCTAGCTTGCTTATTGCTTAGACCTTCTATTTCTTTCCACGCTTTAATAAACATATCTTGGAAGCTTACCTTGTCTTACCACTTATTGAAAAGTGAAAGAGTTTGAGGCCCTCAATCCCTCTCTATCGTGGAGAGCATAATTGGATTATGGTCAAAAATGGATTTTGGTCAACATTCCTATTGGAATTCTGATAGATTTTTGAGATTTTCGTTGTCACAAAATCTATCCAATCAACTGAAAAAGGCAATTTCTTTATTGTTACTTTAGGTGAACTTATTGCCATTCATGTCCTCTAGGAAGTAGCCTTATGTCCTTAATAAAATCCACAAATTGGCTAATAGTGTGGTACCCCGTACCCCCGTATAGTAGTCAACATAACCGTATCGATAAGACGAAGGGCTAATTGACGTGGATTTAAGTATCAAAGAGCAGTGGCGGGTGAAAGGAATTTTCTAAAGTAAAATATTTCGCACGCGAGGAAATAATAATTAAATAATAACATTTTTATTGAAGATGAATTAGAGAGATAAAAAGTGATTCGGAAGTGAATCAGGGCATAATAAGACATTTTGTGCTCCAAGGAGATAAGTGAAAAATCTTGAAATAAAATAATATTTTATTAATAAAATAATATTAAAATATTAATATTTTATTTGATGTCGAAATTAGTCATGAAGGAGGAGTATATGGTCAATCTAAGTGGCAGAGAAGAAGAATGTGAGAATTTTGAAGAAAAACGACATTAGTGGGACTCGCGTGTCTTTATTAAATAAAGCTAGTACGGGTAAGTATATATTTAAATATTATAGTGATACCGCGTTGAAATGCAAACTTTATATTTTGTTTGCACACATGTAAAGGAAGAAAAATAGAAGAAAATTGGAATTAAAAGATTGTTTGGAGGACTAAATTAAAAAAAAAGAGAAATTTTGAGGGTAAAGTGGTAATTTTTCCATGAGCTTGGTCAAAGCTTCCAAGGAAGCTTTGACTTTTTTCTTCCTTATCCATGGCTGATCCTTATCTTCTCCATAAGGCATTTTCTTCTCCATCTTCTTTCTCCCAACATGGCTTTCTTTCTTCACCATAAAAATCAAGTTTTTTCTTTTTCTTTCTCTTCTTTTCTTGCTTCTCCTTTCTCCTACCCCTTTATTCACCCAACCCACAACTCTCAACCTCATTTTTCATCCCAACTAAACCCTAGGAGAGAGAAAGGAAGAAAGAAGAAAAGAAAGAAAGAAAGGAAAAAGGAAGAGAAAAGCTCGAAGGAGGCTTGACCTTGAAGGAGAAAAATAAAAATTGAGAGGTTTTCCTCCCCACCCACACGCCATCATTGAGGTTGAAAAGAATTTGGTGGTTTGCCTTATGGATTTCAAGGTAAGGAAGGTAGAAATTAATGTTTTATTTGAAAGCCTGTAGTTTGAACCAATTATGATGTGAGGTTTTGTTTGTGGTAGCAAGGATCAATAAAGATCCAAGGAACCAGAGGCATGCATGTGGAAGAATCTTGAAATACATGGTGATTTTGAACTAGATTAAGTGGTGGGTAAGCATTCTAACCTCTAAATCACAAGTAGAAAGGAAAAAAGAGATATGTATTGAATGTTTATGCTTGTGGCAACATGTAAAAGTAAATTGTGGTGCATGTGAACTTAGAAAATGCTTGATGGAAGTAAATTTATAGTTGCTGCCATATGCTAGGTTATTGGTGTGGAAATGATGGTTGAACTTGATAAATATCCTTAGAAAAGGTTAATATATGTGCTAGAGTCATAAATGAGTTACCGATATTTATAATCTAAAGAATTATGCAAGCAAAGGATAAATGCCACTTTGGTAAAAATGTGTCAAGATATAAGTTGGTTGAATAACGATTCACGATTGAATGAAAAAGAGAAGTAGAAATGATATACACTAAAGATATTGAAATTAGATTGTTGCTAAGAAGTGCAAAAGTAAAGATAGTGTACTGTGGTGGCGTGCCGGAGGAAATAACGAGTGACCGGCAAGTAGAAATAGCTAGATACGCTTCCGAACTAATAGTGATGTAGTATTTCGTTATCGTAAGGTGAGTGAACTTACATTTAAAAGGTTTTGAACAAATGCATATGTGTTGAATGAAATGCTAGAATATCCTTGGTTGACTCTTTTCAAATTTATGCACGAGAACAAGCTTTTCACAAGTGATACTTTTACATTTTAAAATGTATAATGTGATGAATAATGTATTTGAAATATTATGTTGAATTGCCAATTGAATTGTGGCATGTGATGTATTGTTATGCAAATATTCTTGTTACATGTTGTTATGTGTGCCATGCATTGAAATGTAATGTTGAATGATAATTATAACCGTACGTGTGCGGTGTGAGAGTGCACATGACAGTGCCAATAATGTGCGGTATGGGAGAGCACACGTCGATAATATATGCCAGTGCAGTGTGGAAGAGCACATGATGATGATATATGCCGTGTGTGGTGTGGGAGTGCACATGAGGATATTAGCTATGTGCGGTGTGGGAGTGTACATGAGCTGAGTTGAGGTTGGCAGGTGTATGTGCGGAGCCGTGGTGACTAGTGTGGGGATGACCTTGGTGTATGTTTGAATTATCTATATATTTATATATACATAATGTATACATGAATTTTTACACTCATGTGCACTTGTCCTGTAGAGTAGAGATTTTTGAAAAATGTAATGTGATTGAATTGTATATTGAAAGTTGATATTTTTAAATGTTTTCAAGATGAGTTGAAAAACAGCATGGCATCGAGTTTTGTTTATGATAAACAAATTGCATGGTTTCAATACAAGTGCATTGTGTTTTCTAAAAAAAAAAAAATCTTCCGTATCGTTTGCTTGTTCCCTTCCTATGTTCAATCACTGAGTTTATACTCATTCTTTTCAACTTCATGTTTTAGTTTTCGGGATCGAAAGTAGTTGGATCTTAGGTCGAGGTGCTCCCTCATATTCATCTTTTGGTAGGTTCACTACGACTCGCAATGATAACACCCACGCCTAGAGTCACTCCATTGGTTGTCAAGGGTTTGTTGTATGTTTATGTGATGGTTTAATATAAATTGTGAGATTTATTGTGAACTTTGTATGTACTTGATTTTCATGATTTAAATTTGAAGAGATTGTTATTAGAAATCACAAGTCTTAGATCCTAAAGAAAAAGAAATGATAGACGGACTACTGATGGGTTTACATAGAGAGGCTTGCTTGGGCCTGGTGGGCTATGCCTATTGGGCCCATGAGCCGGTCATGGCCTGGGTTTTAGGCTGTAACAAATAGCAACAAAATTGGCAATGGCACTTGTAACGCCCCAACCTATGTAAAGGAATTCAAGCATGAAAACAAGGTTTGCCTAGTGAGTTAGGTTTATTGAAATACATATGATTTATTGAAATACATATGGTTTATAAGTGATTTCATCTATATATATATATATATGCCATGAACTGTTATTGCAAATTATGATTCAAGTATGCTGAATCTATTGAGTATATGTTATGATGCCATATGTGCATATTAGTTCGAACATGAGCAGCTATATGATAAGAACTTGTAAGCCACAAGAATGTTTAATGCAAAAGGGCCTGAAATTAAATGACCATACGTGAATATGTAAATATGTAAGCATATGCATGATAAAATAATGTAAAATATGTTGTTGGTCATTAGAACATGATATGTATTTTGATGAGTTTAAAGGTATATTTGATGATTATATTATGTAAGGTAAAATGGAAAATGTTCTTGGAATTTGAAATCCTTGAGTTTATAATGTTAAGTTTTCAAGGATAATAGGCAGAATACTTGAATTTTTGGTATCAAGGATAACACTCGATATCCTTGTGTTGTAGTTTTAAGTTACCAAGGATAATACTCAATATCCTTGAGCTGCAGCGTCCAAGGTTAAGACTCAATATGCTTGGTTTGTGATTTTAAGTTTCCAAGGATAACAAGTAATATCCTTGAGCTATGGTGTATATCTTGCCAAACTTTGGGAGAAAGACTAAATTGAAAGGAAAAAAAGAGAAAAAAGTTGAGAGACTAAATTACAAATATGAAAAAGTTTGGAAGACCAAATTACAAATATTAAAAAATTTGAAGGACCAAATTGTAAATATTGAAAAGTTCAGAGAACTAATGAGCAATTAGCCTAATATATATCCACCCTTCAATTAAACAAGTAAAAGAAAACAACGGGCTGAAACCACTGGTAAAAAAAAAGGGGTTGACTTTAGAACTTCCACCCAACAACATTGGTTTTTCCATCCAATTCATTTTTTTAAAGCTAGTTTTGAAGTTTTCTTTCTTCCAACAGCATGCATGTTGTTCCCCATGGATTTTGAGCTTCCAAATTGGTGATTTGAGGCTTTGAAATTAGTAACCAAGGTGAGAGTAAGCTTCCTTAGTGCTTGACTTTGAGATTTAACCGGTTTTAATCTTTGAATTTTTACTATTCCAATAACTATTCACTCTCCATGGTTTGATGATTTTGGAGATTTTAATGGCTTTAAGCTAGCCATTAAGGTAATGATTTGATGTCTAAATGTGTAAGAGACATTAGATGGTTATTTAAGGCATGAGAAAAGAGTTTACTGTATACATTGTGTGCTGAAAAATTTACAGATGCATGTTTGTTAATGCTAGGAAGTTAGAGGAGTAGTATGTAAAGCTCTTATAAGTGTTTAATTCAAAGATCAAGATAAATTTAGTCAATAAGGTTTTAAAGAAGCCATTGAGCTAGAAATAAGTTGAGTAAAGGCAAGCTACTTCAACCTAGTTCAATTTCAAAGTAAATTAATATACTAGCACAATCATGAGATTTGTACATAATTTCAGATCTTTACAAGTGCTGGTTTGGTGAAGGGAGAGTCGCCAAGGACAAAGGCAAGCTAAAAAGATAAGCTTAGCTTGAAAATAAGTTGTGAATGATGTGAAAGAGACATGGCAATGAAAGTATGGTAGAAATGATCTACAAAATGCTAGTTAGAATGTAGTTAAAAAAATGATGAAGAATTAAGCACGTTAATGATTATTATACATTATTCTAATGCTAGGTTGCATTGGAGGCACCAAGTCTTGCAATTAGAAGTTTGATCAGCTATGTGGCCTAGTTATGATTTGAGCTACCACCAGGTGAGTGGATATTATATCCAAATGGTTTTAGAAAAGCATGAAAGAAGGTTTTAAAAGTATGATGCTACATAACTGATTTTATAGAAAAGTGCATGAGAATAAGCTGTTTTGAATTAAATTCTATGATATTATGTGAACCCTAAGTTTAGGTGAAATGTTTATACACATAAGCATGTATGTTTAGCCATGAACAGATTATGATTAGATGAAACGTTTATCCACTTAAGTATTTGTTGATCTATGAATGATTTATGACTTGATGTACTCTAAGAAGCATGGTAACTAAGCTATATGTCATGTGGATATATAATGATTGTTCACTAAGTGTTAAGTTAAATAGGTATTATGTTATGTTTTGTATGATATGAATGATATGTTATGTGATTATTATGTTTAATCATGCATTGCATGGCCTTAGTGGGTTTGAAGCAAAGCACCAAAGAAAGGGGTCGGTGTACCTAATTAAAGTGAGGGTTGGAGTACCATAAACGTGCATTTAGTCTCTATATGGTTAATAACACCACTGAAGTTATATGCACGATGATGGAAGTTAAGTACGCATTCTGCTATGAAATTGCAAATTATGTATGTAATGTTTATGTGTGTTTTAATGGGTAAGACTCAATTGTTTTATGCATGTTTGATGGGTAAGACCTAATTGTTTAAGGTTTATGTATTGAAGTAGGGAACCAAGAAAGGTAAATGACAATTAAGGGTATAAGTGCAAAAGATTGATAGAAGCCTATGATTAACAGCCTTGAAATAGATACATGTGTGTAAGATCTTGTACATTAGACTGACATATCGAGATAGGTTAGGTAAAATTTAAAAAGCCATTTAGGAAGCTTGCCCATTTACACTCTTAACACCTTATAGTTCATTGTTTGAATTTGTATGTAAGTTACCGAAGCCTATGATTAAAATCAATATGTGAGTTCAAGTATGTATATTTTTATAGGTGGAACCCAAATGCATCACGGATTTGTATAGGATAAATGTGCATGTTTTTAAGAAAATGAGCATGGTTTACAAAGTTTCTAGAGTTGTTACGTATTCCCCTATCTATCCCTCATTGAGTAATTGTACTCATGTCATGTGTTGTAGATTCGAAGATACTCAAGCTATAGATACACGAGGGATTTGTGTGTATAACATGGTAGACTTAATGACCAAGGCATTCAACAATACCTTCTGCACTTAAGAGTCACTCTGCTAGTAGTTAATTGTTAGTCATGTTTTGTGATTGGCCATATGGCCTTGTATGTACAAATATATGTGGGTTATGGAACATTAATGAATTGTCCAGTATAAGTGGATGTAGCCACGAGTTGGCAAATAACATATAAGTGGTATAGTCCATGTATGAGTACATGGTGCATATTATGGCACAAAGTTGCTCCTTATATAAATGCCTAGTGTACGGTAATGTGGCCACAAGGTGGCAAATGAAAGAAATGTATATGAAATGCTTATTTTAAGCAACATCAGATGTTTTGCACAATGTAGTGCTTTGTGTATATAAGTAAAGAAGTTATAATGTTGAGTATGGCTTATGTGATAGTAATGCATGTTCAAATGATGGACTAAGTGATTATGAAAGATAATGAGGCTTACGTGGGCTTGGTGGATTACCTCTATCGAGTCTTCATGTAGGTCACGGCCTAGGATAGGGGCGTGACAACACTTATCCTTTCCTTATTGCTTTTAACTATGTTAAAATCACCACCAAAAACCCATAAGACATTCTATGAGCTCAATTTGACAATCAGTTCCTTCCACGACCTCATTCTTTCCTCATCCCTATTCAGAATGTATATATTACCCACCCTATATTTAAAATTCTAATCCTTAATATTACCAATCATCAAAATGAACCTACTATCAATGAGAAAGCTGTCTAAATAGAAAAAAAATCTTCCTCTGCTGCATCAATAGAATTGAAAACCAACCATTTAACCCTACCATTTCCACTTCACCTTATTGAAAATCTTTCTTTTTTGTTTCTTGAAGCATTAAAAGCTTCAAATTGTGCCTAAGTACAAGATTTCAGACTACCCTTTTCTTCTTTGGTCTTTCTATCCCTCTGACATTCCAAGAAATACAATTCATAAATGAAATAAAAAAACTTAAGACACATGGACTATCCTCAATTAGGGTGATCCTTTCCCCTTTGAGGTGGCTTTTCTTCCATGTGTACATTTGTTGTGATCATGAATTCTTTTTCATTATCATAAACTAGTCTAAGTTGCTTTCAAACATTGAAAGTAATATCGGCTTCTTTCATCAAACAAGAATTTCTCTGAGTAATATCATTGTTTGACAAAGAATTGTTAGAGTAACCTGCACCTTGGTATTTGTCCCCATCAAGAATTTCTCAAACCTTTCTCTTGATTTTTCTTCTTTTCTGGGCTTTAACTTGATGAATATATAGTTGATGCCCTTCATAATTAGCAATACCTTACAATGATGATCTTTCTTGGTGCACAACCAAGTCCTTTGTCTCATTGAGAGGCACCAATTTTTCATCATTGTGAAATAGGGTATTTTTATACTAATACACAGGGTTGCATAGGCTTTGATGGCCCTTTTCTAGCACTAATTATTCCACTTAAGCCTTAGTTACTCCTGGCCCTCCAACAAGTTCATCAAAGGATAATCTGTCTTCGGCCCATATTTGAGGTTGATGGTTGAATTACTAAATAAAATCTTGGGTTGAATTTGGGGTGAGTACGATTCAATTTGGTTAGTTTTCGGTTTGATTATGATGAAAACTAACCAAAAAAGTTACTTTTTAAACCCATTGAACAAAACCAAGTAAGAGGTCGGTTTTAGTCGGTTGAAATTGACCTCGATTCAATCAATCTTTGGTCAACTTTTGGAGTCTAGGCCTTAATTATTTTAAGTGGGCTGACTCGGGCTTTTTTTGTGTAACCCTTTGTAAATGGCCTTTTTGTGTATGACTTGGGCTTTTTAATGTAAGTCTTTATAAATAGCTATTTTGGGTCCATTTATTTATATGTAACACTTTGAATCTAGTTATTTCTTTTAAATATCTAATAAAAGTAATCTTTACGCAATAAATAAACATTAATTTTTATATAATAAATAAACATTAGTTTCAAAAGTTCTATAAGTTTAAGCCAATTAATTAAATATGATCACAAAGAAATTAATATTAATCTTCATACAATAAATAAACAAAGAAGAGATATCCTTCATGATTTTAATTTTGGATTAAAAGTTACACAACTCAAAGTTCCACAACATAAATCACTAAATTTCAAAAAATGGACCTCCAACTCCAATTCAACGATTTTGCAGAACATACTTCTAAAAAGGTTAAAAGCAAGTATATAATTAGTGTAAATTATTGTGGTAAAATAATCTAAATGAATTATAAATGTAATGTAAATATTGCATAACATTACTTGAAAAGTGCAAATAGGAATTAGAAAAAACACGTTAGTCTAACTCAGGCTCAGACTTAGCTATTGTCTCCAATGCAATCTTAGCCAAATCTAAAACAACAAAATAACAAATATGGTAAATTGACCTTTAAACATATGCAATATTTGACAAATCTAATAAATTAAATAACAAATAAAACTATAAAATAATTATGAAATCAAGTTTATCAAGCTCGTCCAAATCATCCTCAATTAAATCTAGATCATCACGTGCCAATCCACGTACCCAATCTTAAGCACAAATAAGTACTTGCACAACCTTAAGAGTTAAAGAACTCCTTTATGCATGAAGCACACATCCACCTAGACTAGAAATGGATTCTGAAGCAACCGTTGATACAAGAACAACCAAAACATCACGAGTAATAACGGCAAGTATAGGAAACCCTAAATTGATTGAGTTTCGACCACATGAGAACATCAAACTCATCATCATCGAAACCCTCATCATTCATAAGCTCAGATAAATATTTCCCTAATTCCATTTTCAGCTCTTTTGGACTTAGTGTTTAACTAGTGCTTCTTGAATCTATCCAATTTTTTTTAGTACATTCTGTGTCTTTGCCAATGAAAGTTGAAGCAATACTATCACTACAACTACCACTAGTGCCTTATCCCATGGATGTTGGACACTCTTGCCCATTTTCACCAACATGAAATGAAGGTTGTAACATATTTCTATAACAATGAAAAAACTCATCTATTGTTTGTGTCACCAAAGAAAATATCATTGAAGCTCGTGCATGAGGATACATTTTTAGCAAAGTGAATTAACATAAGAAACCTTTTTCCTCTTATTGAGTATAGCAGCAATGAACAACACCAAATTCATTTTATCCACATTCTCCCAATACTTGTCAAATTTCTCTTTCATCTTAATTGCCATAGACTGTAAATCAACATTATCACCATTTTCCCATTCAATTAAAGTGGTATACACATCAGAAATGGAATTCGGTAAAGAATTAGTAGTTTTGTAAGATGCGCTTGAAACACTCAAAGTCAAATCATAAAATTCTCTCAAGAAACAAGAAATCCTCCTAACATTTGCCCAATCTCTGTCATCAAGCACCCTACTCCCAACCTTATTAGCTCAGGTATGTACCTATTATCACATAACTTAAATGATGCAAAAGCCCTTTAAAATTTAAAAGTCATATCCAACATAAAAAAAAAAGTAGAATTCCATCTAGTGCTCATATCCAAACACAATAAACAATTGCTCTCAACTCCTGCACTAACAGCACACTCCTTAAACTTGGTTAATCTAGTAAAGATTGTCTAACCTATCTCACTGCCCCCCTAACACGAGCAATTGAGGCATTTATATCTTTCAATCCATCAAGCACCACAAGATTAACAGTATGAGCAATGCATCTCACATGAAAAAATCTACCTCTTAAAATACTAGTTCTAGCAACATTAAATCTTTTCTTCCAATGTCCTATTGCAACATCATTTAAACTAGCATTATCAACAATGATAGAAAAAATCTTTTGGATCCTCCAATCAAGCAAGCATTTACTAATTTCCTTCCCAATGGCCTCACATTTCTGACTAGTAATTAGACAAAAGTTCAAAATCATTTTTTCCAACTTCTAATCATTATCAATAAAATGAGCAGTTAGACACATTTAATTAATTCTTTGTACCAAAGTCCATGTATTTGTGGTGAGACACATTCTATCAAGACATAATCTTAACAATCTTCTCATCCGAGTTTTTTCATTAGTATAAATCTTATAACAATCCCTAGCAACAATCCATTGTGACGATATACGAAATCAAGGACATGCTTTGTTTATGTGTTTTCTATATCCTAGATGTTTCAGAAACCTAAAAGGCAATTCATCTAAAATGATTATCTCGGCTAAACTCCTCTTAATTGTCTCTTGATCAAACTTCCAACTACCGAACCTATCTCCTCCAAAAGTAAAAACTAATTCCATTTGCTTGTTCTCCTCACTATCACAAACCAATTTCAACTTCAGACAAACTTTAATATGATTATTCAATGAAGATGTTCTATTTTTTTTTTTGGTATCAACACACAATTCTTTACCGCGATGAGTACATTTAGCCTTCTTATTACCTTGCTTATCAACAAATTAGGTGAAGTGATCCCGTACAACCGATGTAGATTGAGGTGGTTCCCTTTGCTTCCGCACTTTGTTTACAACTTCACATGTCTTGTTGGCTTCAGTAGAACTAGCAGTAACATGAGGTGTAGATGTTGGCGTTGGTGTCTCATTAGTTGCCAAATTTGTTTCCTCATTAGTTGACATTTACAAAAAAAAAAAATTAATACCCAAATATTAATTCTAATCCTTAATTCTAGCATATTGCCAATCATTTTAATTGAAAATCCAAACAATAATTCTAAACATTAATTCCCAAACATAATTCTTAATGTTTAATTCTACCATATTGCTAATCATTTTAATTATATATCCAAACAATAATTCTAAACATTAATTCCCAAACATAATTCTTAATGTTTAATTCTAGCATATTGCACAAATCATTTTAATTGATTATCCAAACTATAATTCTAAACATTAAGCTCTTTGAAATGTTTAATGTCAACTAAGGTTAAAGTAATCTATGGGTAAGAAAAAAATAATTCCCAAAAATTAAAAACCAAACATATCATATTTTTTTCTAATCCTTTAGAATTATTTTTATTTGCACTGATATTAGTTTTTAAAAGCAAAAAAACAACAGTTGATACTCATATTCTCTGGCATATTTCTCCTAGAGAATGCGTTTTAACCAAAAAAGTGAAATTCATAATCTCTCAACCCTTCTCTCTCTTGCTATATTCACAAAGCCAACAGTCAAGAAAAAAAATCAGGTATATTTTCCATTTTTCATTCAATTTACCTTGCTGCCTAAAAAGGTAGGAATTAGTGGCTGGTAGCAGTCTAGAGCAATATCGACAATGGCAAATGGAGGGGTTGGTTATTGAATGGGTGAAGCGATGAGTTAATAAGGAGAGTTAAGGTTTTAGGGAAGAGGAGATTGCCAAATTGGGGGATAGGGGGGCTAGTCGACTAGATTATTTAGGGGGGTTAATGAAGGGTAAGATAGACATTTAAACCCCCTCAAAATAAAATCTGATCAGTTGTTCAATTGATTCAGGGGGGGGAAGTCCCCCTTGATGATCAAATCGATCGATCGAAGAGGCTGATCGTTACAACAGACGATTGTGACAACAACCTTCAAGCCAAACCGTCAGTTGCTCGATTGCAACCGACCACTGCTCACCCTTAGGTTGAATCATCAAGGATTCCCTTGACCCAATCTCTCCCAATACAATTAGGCTTTGTCCAACAAGGGGAATTATTACTAGTGGATCCTGTATCATTGCTTGGGCTTTTCTCACCCCAATAGATTGAGGTAGTGTGGGCTCTTAACAATAGCCTCAAGTTTCCCTTTTTCCCCTTTTCAATTGCATAACTTCAACTTTTTCTTTACCTTTATCTTTAATTTTCCATTCTTTAGTCAGATGCTTACTTTTTGTCATATTCCACGTGTCCTTATTTAACTTGTTCTCACCCACCAATGTAACAGATCTATCCTTTTTCAAAAAATTATTATGCAAAGACTTTTTCGCCCTTACTACTTCCTCCTCCTTGATATGAGTTCCTCTAGCAACCATTGTATTGGCTTCGTCGTCATCCCTCCCTTGTGCCTTATTCTTACTTGCTACTCGAACTTCTTTCATGACTTTAAATATGATTGGCTTGCCATTAATAGATACTTGTAAGGATTTCGAAATAACTTAGCAAGTTGTCCCCATGATCAAAAGTCTAGCATAATCGAATATATCCATTTTAGTAGTAGGACTATCAATTCTTAAAAACAAACCCAATCTATCTCCAATCTTTCTAAAGAGTGACTCTTGCCAATAATGAAAAGGGACATTGTGAACCTTGACCCACTAATATTGATAATCTTCACCATAGACATCAAAATATGGTTAGACAAATTCAAACCAACAAGATAACCACTCAGCTTGGTCTTTCAAGTTACTTTCCATTACCTTCTTAGTATCAAAAGTTAAGAGAGTTGTTCTATCACCCATAGGCTTAACTGAGGCTTGAATACCCAGGTTAGATAAGTTCAATTTGTGGGATAATTTTGACCTAGCCATGTGCGGTGTAGGAGTGCACATGAGTTGTGCTGACCCAGCCATGTGCAGTGTATGAGTGCACATGAACTGTGCTAACCCGGCTATGTGCGGTGTATGAGTGCACATGAACTGTGCTAACCCGGCTATGTGCGGTGTGGTAGTGCACATAAGCTGAGACAGAGTTGGGGGCGAGGCCGGTGGTTATATATATGTTTATATATGATATATATAGAGAGAGGTTTTGGAAATTATATTATGGTTGCATTGATTTTTTAATGTTAAAACTTGGGAAATGGTTTCCACTTGATTTTCACCGCAGTAAAGACAAATTTCTGTTGTGACAAGAAATTGAGTTAAATTGCATTGTCTTCAACATAAATGCATCATGATTTCTAAAACCTCCCGTATTGATGCTTGTTACCTTCTTATGTTCACTCACTGAGTTTATACTCACATTTTTAAAATTCATGTTTTAGGTTTCCTAAGTTAAAGGTGATTGGATCCTAGGACGAGGTGCTCCTCCTTGTACATTGCTCGGTAGGTTTAATATGACACTAAGTGTTATCAATCGTGCCTAGAGTCACTCCGCTGACGGTCAAGGTCTAATTATGTGTATGTGAACATTTAATGTGAATATTAAGAATCATTGTTAATCTATTAATGAATGTATTGGTGGATGATGCCATTATGAATATATGATTGGGTTTTATGAATCATTTTCAAAGAAATGGTATTTGAACATTTCGTGCTTTGGATTCTAAAAGAATAGGGATTAATGTATAAGATCAATTAAGTAGGCTTGCTTGGGCTTAATGGGCTGAGCCCATTGCGCCCTTGTGCTGGTCATGGCTTGGAAATTGGGTTGTAACAGATGTGGTATCAGAGCTCTAGATTTAGATGAGTCTTGGGAATTCCTGTGTGGTTAGCGGAGTTGTTGGAGTCCGTGTAGAGTCTTGTCCTTGGATTGTGGGTGCGCAACTCAAGTTAAGGACAAGAGGCTACATGGGCCCCTACTTCATTAGAAACTTACCTATTCTTATGATGTCTAGATGGACGAGTGAATAATACTTGGTTAGGTATAGGTGGAGGTGCACCGGTTACACACGTCATGTCTAGAAAAGATGGTAGTCCCGATACCCCTCATAGTACAAGCGAGATATCGCTAAATTCTACTGCTCAAAGCCAATATATGCCCGAGGGTGAACGCGTAACAAGTAACTTGACTCGATTTTCGAGTGGATCGGTTTCGTCGAGAGGTAAACCACTATTTAAGAGCTTGAAAAGTCTCGCAAGACTGGTGCGTAATGAAATCGATCTGAGGAAAAAGAACACGAACAAGATGAAAAAAAAAAGGATTATCAGTAATTATCGTCCTAGAAAGGTATCTATATCCGTTGTCCGATACTTTCCTCCTGGTTGTGGGAGAGGTGCTACACCTGTTAGTAAGGAGGAATTTGAGAGGTAGCAACAAGCTTGGATTAAAGATAAAATGGAAAAATCTCAGGAGATGGAAAAGGACCTAGAAGAGGATCCGTCGATGTGCCTGGATTGTGGCGACGAGGATCCTAAAGACACATAATATTTTCGTTAAAGTTCGTATCACTTTAAGTCTAGACAGATGCGGTGTAAGGAAAATATTAGTAGTTATCTATACAAAGGAGTTAAGAGTTGGCTTTTATTTTGTATGACTTAAATGGATTATGAAGTAGTTGTTTTAATGACTTGATGCATATTGGAGTCCTTTGATACGATAGAGATAAATTAGCGATATAATGATTTAGGGAGGATATTCACCTTAGTGGCGTCATTGGTCGCCTTGGATAATTATTAAGGATCGACGTAGAAACTCATTAATGGTACAAGAAACTATGAGACCTGACAAATGATTACCAATTAATCATGGAAAGGTGAAGTTTGGAATTCTAGTTGCAGTTACAATTCGGAAGAATATGGGAGAAATCAATAAGGCTATAGGTGACACTTAGAATGGATGCTGTGATTAAGTCAAGGACTGTAAAATTTAAGTATGGAGGGAATTACAAAATGATGCCATGACATTACGAGGTAATAATTGGGCACAAATATAGCCAATGGAATTAAATTATGGAACTTGGGAAAAGGTGAATCCTTGATTTAATAAAGATTGTGAATGTAGAGCATGGAGAACGATGAACTATTTTCATGGTCATTTGTACTGAAAGTCAACAAAACTATTTGAGTTACATGACAAGAAAGACAATTAATTATGAATGTTAAGGAATCGTGGAATGTCATAAATGGTGGATATTTTTGTGTGTGGTATTATATATTGAGAATTTGATGCACAATATGGCAAGATTATCCTAAGGTGGAACCTATTGGTTGAAGATAAATGTTAAAGGATAAAAGAAGCTTGAAAATATTGACTCAGCTTAGTGCATATGATAAGCAAAAGAAAAGATATGCCTGGTCATGAAGATTGTGGGATAGGCTTGGAGGAAAGCCAAATGGTTGAGCATGATCCCTATAGTAACTTTAAAGATGGAAGAACTTATTCGTGGAAGAAATTTCCAGCAACCACAGTGCTATAGCACTAACTCTTTAACGTTGTAGCGTTGAAACTATCCCATGTCTAGCAGCCGCGATGTTGCAGCACTGACTATCCAGCACCGCAGCGCTACGAATACCTCATGTCTATGATGCATGAGCAAGATGGGAGTGGCACGATAATGATCTTACAAGTTGAATTATGGTCATTGGTCATTGAGCTATGTTATTTGGGAGTTTTTAAATGTTTCGGAGAATGTTTACAAGAACGAATTGAAAAGTTTCTTTATCGCTTTGTATATGGGCATATAATTAAAAGAGAAATTGAAATATTCTTGAAATGGCTACATTGAGATAAGATATCATGTGAAGTATTAAGATGGATAATATGTTGACCAAAGTCAAATCCTACGAAATAAAGGAGACGAGAGATTAAGCCTTGTTAAAGGCTAAGGAAAAGTGAGCGAAGAGTTAGATGAATATATGAGAGATGGGTAAGGGATGTCAATACCAAGTAATGAATGTGTGAATGAAGGATTAAAAGGGTGGTATAGCAAATGGGATTATTCAGAATATTGTTATGAGAATTTACAATTCTTGTCTTGACTCAGCTAAATGAAAAGGGTTAGTAACAACACAAGGCCAATTGTGTGGCACACTAGAAACCTATGAAGACAATTTGGGGATTGAATTAATGAGTATGTATTTATATATCTTTAAGAATAAGTGCATTTCTATAGAACGACATGCTTGGGATGTTAATGAGCACATAAGAGACTAAGTGTTTCGAGAATGCACAAACCTCTTTGAGAAGGAATTACTAATCATACACAGCAAGTATAAAATGTGGGATTTTTTAAACTTATTGAGGAGCCTAATGGCTAAGTCACGGGTTAAGTAATCACATATGATGAGACATGAGTTTAAGATAGGTATCCCCAAGGAAATACTCAAGAGTAGTTCTGCTATAAATCTTGTGAAAGCAAGCATTAGGCTATGTAGTTGCAAAGAAAAAGCCGTAAGTTGAAAGTGAGATTCGTATTGACGTTGAAAAAAAAATACTTAAGAAAAACCTTGTTTCAAGTCTTGCAGTTTCAAATACAAACTACGGATTGGTCCGGGGAGAATGATGTCACATTAGTATGAAAGAATAAAACAAAGGATGATCGAAGATAATTTGGATAATGAAGCCAATAATGAAAACTTCCTAAGGTAGTATGGAAATTGGAATTCGAAAATGCTTAAGGCATGCACGATTCGAATGAGTCTAAATTTTAAGTGATTCATTAAAGTTGAAATGCAACAAGGATGTAATGTATATATTAAAGGTATGAAGAATAATTGAGAAATAAGATGACTTTTAGAGATTGTGGTATTACATAAGATGCAATGATCAAGTAAGAGATAAATCTTTGAAGGATCAACGAGGTTATAAAGCATATACGAATACCAGATTGCAATTTAATGAAAATGACATTTGGCGAGTGAGATGTGATTAATGACATTGTGATGCAAGGGTATATAGTACAATGAAACTTAAGCGTATAATTGGAAATGATAAGAAAAGAGTATGGGCATCAAAAGGATGTGAAGCTATGCATAGGCATAATGAGAATTCTTATGGATTACATAAGAGATAACTTATGGTAAGATGCGAGTGGAACGGTGATTTAAATATATAATAAGGGTAATCTGAAATTGATTATACCCCAATGCTCATAGATTAAATATGAGAACGTTGACACGAACTATGAGGATTATTATACTGAATCTTGGATAGGGATAGGGGTGAATAAATGAAGATGTAGTCCAAGGCAAGCGAACACATGGATCCCTATGCGCAACGAGGAATGCTGATATTTGGAAATGAATGTACACACGTATATGTGAAATTGATGACTTGACCAACTGAGGTGAAGAATTGTTCTCAGTAATTTGAGATTTGAACTTTATGTATTTGATGAGTTGTATAGATGGTACAACGGCAAGAAGTCCCATTAGAAGTTGAACTATGATGATATAAGAAAGTTTGGGAAAAATAGTCAGAGAAATGAGATTAAAGAAATATAATCCATAATGTGGGAATAATTGAAGTATGTGGCGTAAATGCAAGATAAACCTAAAGTATGTGGGAATAATTAGAGGCATTAACCTTTTTCGACGTTGAGACTATGTATAGAAATGAACATGGCATGTTTATAATGCTATAGGTTACATAATAGTGTATGGGGATAAGATGAATGAATGAATGTCGAGAAGTTTGGCAAGGAGCAAAATAATAAGATGGTGATTAGGCATACATAAGTAAGTATAATATGTGATTGAAATTGGTATGATTGAGATAGAGTTATCGTTCAAATTTAATGATAGTGATAAAGGCGTACTCAACATCTTAAAATAAGAGATTATGATCGTGAAGGCTACGATCGATTTGATTCTAAAGGATGATAACACACATAAGTGAGGCATTCTAATCGAACTGGAGGTAAACGAGGTGAATGAATGATTGGAGGTTTGACAAGAATTGAAATAAAGATATGTTTGAGGTTAGTGACGGAATTAAAGGCATACTTCGGATCTTATTGATAAGAAAGAATAATTGAGAAGGGTACCGTGGTTTTGACTCAAAGATGATAATAGATATAAGATACGTACCCTGATCTTGTAAAGTGTTCTAGTCAAATTGAAGGTAATGAAGTTCATAAATCAAAATTCCTTATGAAGAAGGAAAAGGAATAAGATCATAAAGAGAGATTGATAACTCGACACCGACGTGAATTCGAGGACAAATTCTATTTAAGTGGGGGAGACTATAATACCCCGTACTTTGATATGGTGACTAATAAAGCTTATTGGATGCCAATTGAGGTTAATTATAATGTTTAGAAATGATGAAAGATGAAAGGAATGGTTTGAGATAAAATTTTCGCACATGAGGAAATAATAATAAAATAATGATTTTTTTTTTTAAGAAGAATTTGCGAGATAAAAAGTGATTCGGAAGTCAATTGAGGCATAATAAGGTATTTTTGGTACCAAGGGGACAAGAGGAGATAAGAGGAAATTTTGAAATAAAATAATATTAAAATATTAATATTTTATTCAGTGTCAAAATTTTTATGAAGGAGAATATGGGCAACCTAAGTGGGGGAGAAAAAGAACGAGAAAAATTTCGGAGAAAAATGACGTTAATGGGGCCGCGTGTCTTTATTAAGTAAAGATAGCGCAGGTAAATAAATATTTTAAATATTATGGGGACACTGCGTTGGAGTACCAACTTCATACTTTGTTTGTACATATGTAGAAGAAGATAATAAAAGGAAATTGGAGTTAAATGAGTGTTGGGAGGACTAAATTAAAATGGAAAGAAACTTAAAGGGTAAAATGGTAATTTTGCATAAAGTTTGGTCAAAGCTTCCAAAGGAAGCTTTGACTCTCATCCTTGTCAGCTCGAAACTGTCCTTATCCCCCCAGCAAGATATTTTCTTCTTCATTCTTGAAGCTTCCAACACCATTCACTCATTCTCCCATGGAAAACTAATTTTCTTTCATTTTCTTTCCTTGTTTTCTTTTCATTTCTTTTCTCTTCTTGCTTCATTCTTCTCCCAACTTCTTGTGCACCAAAGTTACAACTTCTAACCCCAATTTCCAACACATATAAACTCTAGGAGAAGAAGAAAGAAAAAGAGAGAAACGAAGAAAAAGCTTGGTTTTGGTGATTCAAGCAAGGAACGGTAAGAATTCTTGTTTTTGGCTTGAGTAGTCTTTGAAAATGAGTTAGTGACTTAGAGAAATCTCTTGTGGCAGCAAAGATTGGCTTGATTGGAGAAAAATTGATAACATGTAAGCCAATAAACCCATGGGTAAATGAAGGACTCAAAGTGGAAAAGGAAAACGGTAAGCTTAACACTATGTCTTAAAGCCTATGGTTAGTTGAATATTGTGAGAAATTATGGTTGTTGAAAGGATCTACTTGTATAAGCTAGTTGAAAATTGTTAAGATTGTATGGCATGTCATTTGAAAGAAATGAAAAAGGAATATTGTGGATGGAGGATTGAGAAACAAAGTATTGAAAGTTAGATAGATAACGATCCGCGTAAACAAGGAAATAATCAAGTGAAAGTGTAAAACCCGACCCTATAAACACATGTCATGACATACATGCATTGAGTAGCATGTTATTATGCTAGGAAAGTTCCTAAGAATAGACGAAATTCAGTATTGTACCTAACGGTACACTTGAGTTGATTTAACCTCGAACAAGTTCAAATAGGAATCGTAGGATGAAATTTAATATTTTACAGTCCAGGAATGACTAAAAATGATTGTTCGGAGTTTGAGGGTTCATTTGGAGAAAAATTTAAAATTTCAATGTTCAGAGCTAAAATCATCATTTTACCACCTAAGATAATAATTTGATCATTGAGTGAAATTTTTGACCAAGATTAACTATTTGGAGTATAATTTAATGATAGGAAGTGAAAATTTTCAATTTCGGTAATTTTTGAAACATAAGGGCAAAACGGTAATTTTGTCGTTTCGGGGTAAAAATCATCATTTTCACCACCCAAAACTTGTCAAAATCATAAGATTTATTTATTTTTGGTATGAATAACTATGGTATGTTAAGTGGTGAAAAATTGAAGTTTAAAGGATGAAATTTTAAAAACGGGCCAATGGGAAAGTGACACATGGCATTTTTTTAATGATTTAATATTATTTTAATGAAAAGTCAGCCCATTTAAACCCCATATTAAGTGATGGCCAGCCATAAGGAAAGAACAAGAGAGAAAATAGAGAGGAAAGGAAGAAAAGAGAAAAACCAAAGGAAAACTAGAAAATTCAAGAGGGAAATCACGTTTTTGGTCCGTTTACGCTTCTAACGGTAAGATTTTTCGACTTTAGCTTGATTTCTACCTTTCTTATGCCTTTGTTTTCATTTAGCATGCTTGAGGAGAGAGATCAAAAAGTGATATCAAGGGCTGGACGAAATTCAAGGGGGAGGAATTTGAAATTTTTGTGTTTTGATTTTTAGTTAAATTGATAGTTTTAGTTAGTTAAATGTGTATAGAAATCAAATTGGGCAAGAAAGCATGAAATTTTCACAATACCCACCCTTGGCTGAATGTTCAATGATGTACAATGATGATGAACTGATTTTTATTCTAAGAGAAATGAAGAGAAAATGATGAAAAATGGTTAAATGTGATAGAAAAACAAAGTGGAAGATTTACCGAATTAATGTCCCATTTTTGATCGAATTTTCCAAGAAGGAAAGTAAGCTGATTTTGGTGATTTTAGAAGGTTATTGGCTGATATTTAATGGTTAGAAATGTTGGAGAGAAAATGGGACAATTTGGAGCGAAAATGGAGCGCGTTAGCAATTTAACGGTAAAGTGCCAAAAATAGGTTAATACTGCATTTAAGCCGTTTTAGGCTATTGCATTTCATACCATGCATTAGTATAGGATTTAAGTCAACTATATAGTGATTTAACATCAATGTGGTGAATTGGGTAAATTTTTGCAATGTGTTTAGGAAGAGAGCCTTCCGGTAAAGGCAAGGAAGTCGTACCCGACGAACAGTGATCGGGGCACCTAAAAAGCAATTAGTTTGTACAAACGGTGAGTAAACCTATTATTATTGTAAATTATTTAGAGTTTATTTTTAAATGCTCTTCATGGATTTTATGAAACGAAAATGAGATTAAAATGGGATTTTTGATGTTTTAGAAATAAATGTAACAAATAAAAATATATTGTGTTAATTATGAAATTGAATAATTAGAGGCTGACAATTATTTTGAAATATATATTTTTCTATGAATGGCTTATGAAATATGAGTATAGGTGGCTATATTTGATAAATTGCATTGGGAATTTATGTAAGCTATTTTAATTATGCAGGCTGGGTAAATAAATAAAAGTCACGTTATACTGTCGAAATTTTATTAAAATTGGTGGGTTTAGTCACTGCAGTGACGGGTTTTCGTGGACTGCCTATTAGAGGGGCACGGTAAACCCGGTTACATAGTTACTCCAGTTGTAGAGGCGAGGAGGGTAACTCCCGGAGTAGTATTAGAGCTCACTTCACGTCGAACCCCCACGTGAATATGTAACTCGGTCAACGCCAAGGAACGGCTTGTTTTAAAAATAAAAACGTGTTTCACATGTAAATATCTTAACAACCTTGGTGGACTCGATTAGATGCCTTGGCCAAGGTATCCTCGAGGATTAGTTTTGGCTTGAACCTTGTTTTTAATAAAAGTCAGAAGCCTTAACAATTATTTTGGTAAATTACAAATATTTTATGGTTTAAGAAATAAATTGAAAACCTTATGAAATGGTTTGTAATTTGTTGTTTAAACTTGCCTCCATGTTACTCGCCTTTAGATATTTATGATAATGTCTGTTTACTCATTGGGATTACAAAATCTCACCCACCTCCTTTCGAAATATTTCATGCCTGTGGTAGCTTGTAAATACCCGATTTTGTCGAGGATTCTAGTTGACCCCTCTATCTCACAGACAGTAGGTTACTAGCACCAACACTGGGTGTATTTTGGGCCACTTGTTATTGTAATTATTATTGTACATTATAACTTTGTAAATTTTTGCATGTATGAATTTATTTTACTTTCACGTTACAAAAGATTATTTACACGTGTTTCTATTTTATATTGTTTTATATAAAAAATGATATATTTTTGTCTTTTGATTTACTTGAGCCAAAAACGACTGGTAAATGTTTAAAACAGAATATTTAAAAACGATTGCTCACAAGAAATGCAAGAAACTGATATGTAAGCCTTGCAGGGTTCTGATTGGCATTCCGGGTAATGAGTGTCAATCGGGGACGTCGCGGCGGTTATCATGGGCCTAAGGGAGGTTCCGGGTCATGACAGAAAGTGAAAATGATTGTTGTTGCCATATATGTGGATTATGTGTGGAAATATAAGATGGATTTGGGTGGAAATTATTTAGAAAGGCTGAAGTAGACATGTGACATCATAATTAAGTTGCCGGTGATATAATTTAAGGAATTACATAAGCAATGGATGTAAGTAATATTAGTAAAAATGTATTAAGATGTGAGTTAATTGAAGATGGTTTCATGATAGGAGGAAAAATATAAATTTGAGTAAGGATAATTGATTGAAATGCTGCTCGTATACATATGTAATTAAATATATTGAGTTCATATTATTGCTAGGAAGTGCAAAGATAAAGTTAAAGTATTGTGGGGGCGTGCCGGAGTAAATAACGAGCAACCGGCCAGTGAAAATAGTTAGAGACACCTCCGAACAAATAGCAACTTAACATCTCGTTGTTTCCAGGTGAGTGAACTTGTATTAAAATATTTTGGAATAAGTGATTTTATACTTGATTGAGCCACTTGAAATATTTTGTTGGTTTTTCTTTAAAAGTTGCATGGGAACAAGCCCTTGATGAAATGTTTTGATATTATAAGATATGAACATGATGAATTCATGAGTTTCTACATTATGTTGATGTGTATATTATACATTAAATGATATTTTTGTGTGATAATTTTGACCCAGCCATGTGCGGTGTAGAAGTGTACATGAGCTGTGCTGACCCAACCATGTGCGGTGTATGAGTGCACATGAGTTGTGCTGACCCGGCTATGTGCGGTGTGGTAGTGCACATGTCAAGCCCGACTCTACAATATGTTTATTATGCCATTCTTACATAAGAATGCATATTTGCTTACTTGGGTATCTCAAAAATCGTTAAAGGACGGTATTGTACCAAAGGTACAATTAAGTTGAATTAAACCTCGAACTATTCCAAATAGAGATTTTAAGATGAAATTGATAATTTTAAAACCCCAGAATGACTTAAAATGGTGATTCGGAATTCAAGGACCGATTTGGAGTCAAATTGAAATTTTCATGACCTAGGGACAAAATGGTCATTTTACCACCCAAGGTTAAGATGTGAGTGTTGGATGAAATTTTTGACTAAGATTGATCATTTGGAGTATAATTTGAGTTTGAGAAGTGAAAAATTTTAATTCTGGCATTTTTTCGAGCATAAAGGTAAAATAGTCATTTTGCCATCCCGAGGGCAAAATTGTAATTTTACACCAACCAACACTTGTCCAGCACATGGATTTTACCCAATATTATCATGGATAATTGAGAAAATTTAAGTGGTGGACAAAGATTGCTTAATGGCTAAATATGACACATGGACCAATGGAATGGTGACATGTGTCAAAATCTCATCCATTTATTATTTAGCTTAAAAATCAGCACATAAACTCTCCCAATTCATTTCTCATGGCCGGCCATAGCAAGAACAAAGGAAGAAAAGAAGAACAAAAACCCTAGGTGGAAAAATTCAAGGGAAAAGTGTGAAAATTCAAGTAATCAAGCAATCAAGCAATCAAAGGTAAAATTTCTTGATTTTGACTTGTGATCTACCTTTCCCATGCATTATTTTACATTTTTCATGGTTGAATCACAAGATGTCATGAAGGATTCATGGCTGACCGAATTTAGAGAGAGAAGATTTGATGATTTATTTGGTTAGATTTTGAGATATTTTAGTGTTTATAGTTGATTTATCATGTTTGGAAGGAAAACAAGTAAGAAAAATCACATGTTCTTCATGGATTCTTCATTGGCCGAATTTTCCATGTAGAGTGTGGATGATGATTTTGATTTTATTTCAAGTGAATTGGTTAGGAAATTATGAATTATGGTGAGAAAATCAAGTAGGAAAAATCATAGTATTGATGCACCCACCATGGCCGAATTTTCCAAGAGAAAATGTGAGGATGATTTTGCCATATTTCGAGTTATTTAATTTGTGTTTGATGATTTGGAGTATTGGGAAAAAAATAAAATTATTTGGAGTTGAATTGGACGTATTGGCCAATTAATCGAGTGATAGATCGAATTAGGCCAATACCATTTTATTTAGGTACACAATTGAATTTGTGTAGAATATCGTGTTTAGACGATAATCCAAATAATTTGCATTCCATTTCATGCATTAGTAAAGAGCCTGAAATAGATTTATAATGGTATGACACAGTATATTGAATTATGTGTCGTGTATTGTATATAGGTGGTGAGCCCTCTAACAAGGGTAAAGACGTTGTGTCAAAGGACTGAGAATAGGAGTATTTCAACCTCCTGATACTGTGAGTAACCTTATCATCATCTTAATTATCTAAAGCATGTTTTTATTCGATTTTGTGAATTTTATGGAAAATGAGTTTAAATGATTAATTTTTTAGGTTTTATAAACAAAATGTGTTTAAATGAAATGATTTCATAAAATTGTTTTAATATTGAATGATAGTTTGAAAATAGAGTAATTAGAGACTGTTTTTGTGTGTTGTAAATTCATGATTCTAATTGATTGGCTTATGGCAATATTGGCATTAATGGTTGATTTGATAAATGTGTTGGAAATGTATAAATTGTTGATTTGCCTTGAAAGGCTGTAAAATAAAATAAAATAAAATAATTGTCATGTCATGCTATTGCAAATTTTATTATATGGTGGGTTTAGCTTGCTGCAATGGGCGAGTTTTTTGTGGACCAACCCATTAGAGGGGCACGAAATCCCGTTATATTTTACCTCGGTTGGAGAGGCGAGTAGGGTAACTCCCGAGGTATAACTTTAGAGTTTCACTTAACGCACAACCACTACGTAAGGGTGAACTCAGCCAACGCCAAGGAACGAGTATGTTTTCAAAATAAAAATATGATTTATGCGTACATAACTTTTTAACAGCCTTGGTGGACTCGGTTGGGATAGCCCTCGATCAAGGTATCCCTGATAACTGGGTATGAGAATGATTTTGGCATGAGCCAAAGTTTTAAGAAATTCATAAGCCATGTTGATTACTCGATTTATATGAATTGATTTTATTTGGTTGAAACAAGTTGAAAGGTGATGAATTACAGTATGTTAAACTATTTTATCTGTCTCCATTTACTCGGCTTTAGATATGTTAGATGGTATTTGTTTACTCACTGGGATTAGACAATCTCACCACCCTCCTTTCCACCCATTTTAAGCTCAGGATAGTCTATAGATAGCTGATTTCATCGAAGACCACCATTGGATTTGCATCCTCCAAATTGTAGGTTCACAATCTTTCTTACTTTTGGTTATTCGAGGGCCCACTTGTTACTGTAAATTAAATTAAATACTTCGGCTTACTGTATTACGATATATATGAATTTATTTTGCTTTTACGCTGTAAGAATTATTTATGCAGTGTTCTAAAAATATTGTTTTATGAGAAAATTGAATATTTTATTTAATATTTTTATTTTATTCTAATAGTCATAATTTCATTTTAAACGAATGTTTTAGACATCCAAATTTATTTTTGATTATGAATTATGTGTTTTGTACTCGCATACTATATTTTTAGCGGATTTCGAGATTTTTGAGAAAAAATAACCAAAATGCCCCTGTGAGAAAAAAATTATTTTTTTTCTATTGTTTTGATTTGAAAATAGTTTATAGTCTCTCAAAACATAATTTTAGTGACTAATACTCACAAGGGAAGCAAGAAAAACTAATGTTAAGCATTGCGAGGTTTCGATTGACATTCCGAGTAATGAATGTCTATCGGGACGTCGCGGCGGTTGTCACAAGCTCAATGGGAGTTTCGAGTCATGACAACACATAAGCTAAGACAGAGTTGGGGGTGAGGTCGGTGGTTATACATATGTTTTTATATGATATATATATATATATATATATATATATATATATATATAGAGGTTTTGAAAATTATATTGTGGTTGCGTTGATTTTTTAATGTTAAAACTTGAGAAACGGTTTCCACTTGATTTTCACCGCAGCAAAGATAGATTTCCATTGTGACAAGAAATTGAGTTAAATTGCATTGTCTTCAACATAAATGCATCATGATTTCTAAAATCTCTCGTATCGATGCTTGTTCCCTTCCTATGTTCACTCATTGAGTTTATAATCACGTTTTTAAAATTCATGTTTTAGGTTTCCTGAGTTAAAGGTGATTGGATCCTAAGATGAGGTGCTCCTCCTTGTACATTGCTCGGTAGGTTTAATGTGACACTAAGTGTTATCAATCATGCCCAGAGTCACTCCGCTGACGGTCAAGGTCTAATTATGTGTATGTGAATATTTAATGTGAACATTAAGAATCATTGTTAATCTATTAATTGATATATTGGTGGATGATGCCATTATGAATGTGTGATTGGGTTTTATGAATCGTTTTCAAAGAAACGGTATTTGAACATTTCGAGCTTTGGATTCTAAAGGAATAGGGATTAATGTATAAGATCAATTAAGTAGGTTTGCTTGGGCTTAGTGGGCTGAGCCCATTGGGCCCTTGCGTCGGTCATGGCTTGAAAATTAGGTTGTTACAGTAATCAAGCAAGTTATGATTCTTATATCAAGGGTAAAGTTATTGATAAGTCTAGGGTATGCATTCCTTATGCACTCGATGAGTGTGGAAAAGTGAGGTTGGTCGAGAATTTGTTGTTTAACAGTATTAGTCAATTTAGGGAGGTCGTGACAAACTATATGATTGAAGAAAGAATTGAATTATATAGGGCTAAGAATGAAAAGACTAGGTATGAGGCATATTGTAAGGGGAATGGTTTTTAATGGATGATTCATGCATCAGTCTATTTAGATAGGAAGACATTCAAGATTAAAAAGCTTGTGGATGAATAAGTAAGCAATAACCATGTTGCTGCAACAAGTGTGTGGATAGCCAAAAAGGTAGTTTATCAGTTGCATTATGAACCAAACATGTCTTACAACTTGGTATAGTATAAACTAACTTGGAAGAATGGTATCACAATCGATCCCAAGAAGCTTGTATTGAATTATATAGGGCTAAGAATGAGAAGGCTAGGTATGAGGCATATTGTAAGGGGAATGGTTTTGAATGGATGATTCATGCATCAGTTTATTTGGATAGGAAGACATTCAAGATTAAAAAGCTTGTAGATGAACGAGTCAACAATAACCATATTGCTGCAACAAGTGTGTGGATAGCCAAAAAGGTGGTTTATCAGTTGCATTATGAACCAAATATGTCTTACAACTTGATATAGTATAAACTAACTCGGAAGTATGGTATCATAATTAATCCCAAGAAGCTTTATAGGGCTAAGAAAAGAGCTTGAGAATTTGAAAGGATCATGCTAGGTCATACACATACCTGTATTTATATACTCAAATGTTAAGTGATATTAAGCTTGGTAACATTATTATCATGCAATTAGAAAGCCTTGAAATTAATATTAATGTTGATGAATCTTTTTCCCAATCAAAAAGGAAGTGCCTAAAATCAAACTCCCAATTCCCTTTATCCACCCATACTTCTTTCACCGTAGCTCTCTTATTATTCACAATTGGAAAGAGTCTAGGGAAAATTTCCATAAAGGGGAAATTAGAAACTCATTTATCAAGCTAAAACAAAATGTGTTTTCCATCACCCACGACCCACCTACAACTCTACTTACCGACAGCCAAAACATAATTTAAAACATAACTAAGCTCTTAGTTAATTTTGGGTATTAGAAGTCTCAGAAGCCAAGAAGGAAGAAAACGAAGAAAGGAAAAGAGAAAGGAAAAAAAAGAAGGAAAAAAAAAGGAGGAAAAAGGAAAAGGGGCCACTAATGGTGGTGTCTTTAAGAAGAAGAAATAAGAAAAAATTGGCAACAAGAAGAATGAGGAAGAAGAAAGAAAGGAAAGAAATAAGAGGGGCCACTAGTGATGACACCACTAGAGAGAAGAAAAAAGGAAAAGAAAAAGAAGAAGGGGAATGGAAGGGAAGAAAGAAAGAAAAAGAGAAAAGAAAAAAAAAGGAAAGAGAATCGGTTGGCTATGTGGCTATTTTTTTTTATTTGACATGTAAATGCCATGTTAACATAGTCTGATATGCTCAAGGTTATGTCAACATCTCTAATGGTCAGTTTAAACGGAGTTACTCATATGAATCAAATTGCACACAATGCTCAAAAAACTACGATTAAATTATCAAAATTTTGAATAAAGTAACTCAATTGAACAAAACACTTTTGTATAAGGACTTCTTGAGTATTTTGATCATTTTTATATTGTTATTTTGATTAATTTCTGTTAATTATAATTTTTAGTATAATTATAAATTAACGATCATAAGACTTATCCCATGTATAGAGAAAAGTTCTAATTCTATTGAATCATTTTATTAAAAAGTGATTTACTTATCTTAGAATTCTATATTCCCTATATTTCTAAACTATAACCATATTAATTGAATAAATAAAAAACTTAATTTCAAATAATGAAAAAGAGATTTAAGTGCAACTATATATCCAACATCTAGTAAATTTTTTATTAATCTTATAATCAAAATCTAGAATAATAAAAAAAAACTAATATGTTAAATCAAATGTAATGCAAGTGACATTAAAACTCATAATTGAAAAAAAAAAAAAGTGTTAAAAGATTTTAGCTAGGCTATGCTTGACCGCCACTCAACGTAAAATCTCTATTCCTTTGATGAACTCCACTTAAGGCCTTGCAAAGGCACTTCCTAATTTACTCTGCTTATAACCCAAAAGAAAAAAACAGAAGATGAATTTAGATTAAAATTCCAACTGTGCATCATTAGAACCAGACGCTTCGTTTGCTTATTACTAAAAAGAATAACAACCAGCAAATTATCAGTTAAAATACCTGCATTTCTTCCATGAGAAAATTGCAATCCCAGAGCTATAACTCGAATCCCACTATAGTCCCATAAGTGTTGAAATATTATACCTACACTGTTTTGTAATTAAATTGTTACAGGTATATAAATTAACAACAAATGAATTACAAAACCAAAATTTTTGAAGTAAGCCAACTCAATGTCCGTGTTGTCTCAGTCTCAGCAGCAAGTTCGACTGAAGCTCCACTTGAGCAGGCTTAATCAATTTCCAAGTTGTTCTGTTCACTTACAAGGTCGCTGGACATTCGGGATGGTATTCTGTGACGTTCTAGAATTCTGGAAGTAGCAATTCTGGCTGATTCAAAGTTTAATGCAACTACCCTGTCATCATCCAAATCAAACCTCAAGCTCTCTGTGCTACAATTTTCTACAAGCTGGCACAAGTGCTTTAGATTTTGAATTTCAATTCCATTGACTTTCTTGACCTGTCATCCACAGTTTAATTTTCTTAGAAGAGAATTAACCATGCATGCAATATATAAGAATGCATACATAATTACATGGACACACTCCAGGTTTAGAATTCAAATCCAGTAACAGCATTAGTACAAACCATTAAATTGAGTGGGTCAACAAACAGCTAGAATTGTCTTATCATTCCCAACCAACAAACGCTATGCAAACAGACATCTGATCCTTAATTAGATTGCCTTGGAATTTCCAACCAGTATTTGCCCATTATCAGAATTGATACAGAATGCAAATGAGCTAATTCAAAGATTAACTTACTTAAAGATTTTATTTTGTTACTTTGTCGTGTTTTACGGGCTTTATTTGCAATTTTATACATAGATTTAGGGTTATATTTGCTATTTTCAGCTAAATTAGGGCTTACGATCTTAGATTGTGTTTTTCTTATCCTATTAGGTTGTATTCTAAGTTAGGTTAGTTTTTATTTGGAATCTAAGAACTTTTTAAGCTGTTGCTTCTACTTAAATTATTGGAAAGCTTTTATTTGGAGTCTAAGAATTTTGAAGCTCCTACTTCTACTTAATATATTGCAATAAGAGTCTGTTTCTTTTAGTGTTAGGATTGGTAGCATCCTATATAAATCAATGTACACATTTTATTGATATAAACAATATTACGAGAGAATTTATAGCATTAGTCCTATTGTGATTGTGTCATGCAGAAAACCTTAAAGTGTGCTCCGGAAAGAACCTCAAGTGGGAAACCTAGCTTTTTTGCATTTTTCTTGTTCTTGTGATACAATCAAGGAGCGCTAAAAGTAAAGCCTTAGGATCATATTTCTTCTTCTCTTTTTTTTATTCAATATTTCTTCTTTCCTCAAAAATTGACAATTGAATATTGCTATAAAACCTAATATCCTAGCTCTCCTACATCATGAGTTGGGCTTGGCCGAGTCAAACTATTTTGCTCCGAATGCAAACAGTTATATAGTTATAATTGTCTTAACTGACATCTGAGATTTATAAGGTCACCAGTTTTATGCCTAGTGGTTTCCTATCATTTGAAGTGGCCCCTTCAATAATTACTTTCTCTTGCTCCTTCCATCCCCACCCCCAACTACCAAGAAACACACAAGCAAGCATGCTAGTTGTTGGTTTGTAGGAAGCTCAAAACATAAAAGAAAGATGATCAAAAGAAAAATAAGAAAGAACCTGTAATTCAGCAAGACGCTCATAGCCCGCATTGATATCATCCATCAAAACCTGAACCAAATAACTGCTTGTCAAGAAAGTGAAAGTACATGGAACATAGAAAATCCTACGCTTTAGTAATTAAACCCTAACGAATTGATTAAGTTTCCCCTTTTTTGGGGGCAAGAAAAACTTCAAGAAAGAACTTTTCCAAATTTTGAGATTAAGCTTTTTTATAATGAGTGAGAAGGTATGGACAGTAGCATCCTAGATTTCAAAGGCAAAATCATTTGCCAAAACAAATGAAGCTTCTTCTTACATCCATTCATCTATGACACAGATTTTGCTTGTCGCGGAGCTGAATTTTACAAACTACAAAGTTTTCTTCTAAAAGCCATTATGCACTAATGCTGTCAAAGAAGTCATACAGACCTGAGACAGGATTACGAGTTGTTCCCCAGCCTGTTTAGGCAGCTCTCTTAGAGCACGTTCACAGAGTCGACGGGGTGACGTATTATACCAGTCTTCCCCATACTCATGTAGGTATGGCTGGGTTAGTGGAACAAAAACCAGACCAGCAAAAATGTAATAACTAGGAAGCTTATCAAATTGATGAACTGGAACCAGTGGCTGCAACTGTAAGATCAAGTATAACAAAACTAATAAATCCATATTGTAAAAATCAAGGTTAATTTCATCAACAGTCAAACAACAAACTAACATAGATGCTTTTTTTCCCTTTACTTTATCATGAATTACAGCAATCACAGATTTTGCAAGTTGAGGAAAAAAAACACAAATTTGACAAAAGTAATCCTTTTTTGGTCCAAGAATCGAGTCCACGATAAATGTTAGATCCTTAATTCATTAGGACTTGCAGTTATGGTTTTGGTTTTAGGTGTAAGAAAGGAGAAACAAATTGTAGCACACAATTTTATGCCTTTTTATTATTTCTGTTGTGAGGTTTTGGGGGGAGGTGTTACAGCAGGAAAGGCTATGCCCGTGGCATCAGCATGCATGAGCATAACAATTTCATACGGAGGAACATGATGGATGCCCAATCTCCATGGTTGTGAAAGCTACGTTTGTCCATTCAATCCACAGTGATGTTTTTCTACCATGAGAAATATCCTAACTTTCCAATTGTCTTGGAACTGTAGCCAGTTCCTAGCAAACCTTGATCAGACGTTATGAGGATGATTATCTATTGTACCTTGATCAGTAGCAAAAACTTCCTTCTTCCTCCATATGTGATGGTGTTTACAATGGTATTGTTCATTTCATTGAAGCAGATGATGCACTAGAGTATTTCACCCTCAGTCAGCTTCTAATAGCGCTCAATTAACAGCTATAATAAATGTTTTCTGGGCACAGATCTGACAAATAATGAGCCTGTAAGTTTGATGAGGATGGCAGACTATTGAGTTTTTGAAATGTAAAATCTTGTTAAAAACAAATTTCAATATGATTTTTATTCTTCAATAATAGTTTCTTCTATTCTACTTCCTGTTCTTTATCCTTTCTTCTTTACAATACTCTTATCAAAAACAAAGCCTCGTTTCCATAATCAACTTCTGGCTCTCAGACTGAATCATTCCTAACTCTTCCAGTATCAAAACTAATGTCAAACTATCAAACTAAAATTTAAAGATTCTAAGATTGTCCTGCATAATAATGTCTTTGGAATGTTCTGATTGGCACACAAAAACCTCCGCCTGTTAGAGCTTGACCATGCAGGTCCAGCATCATCATATTATTTTTAAAGCAGACTGAACAATGAAGATCAACATGAGATGCTAGGTTTCAAATGAGGTCTCTACTTTTGAGCATAAGACTAACATATGCCACTGGTACACACAAGTTTTACATTTACAAACATCAAATGAAACAAATCAATGTATAATGCAGCTTTGAATAGTTATAGTTTCAAACAACTGGTTGTTGGGGGACTTGGTCATTGTACAAACACAGAAAAGGCAAAGATCCTGTATCGCCACCAATTTTATTGTTCTGTACACTCTACACTGCCTTGTTTTGATTCTATTATTCTAAAATCAACTCTCAGCCTTAATTTGAATCCCCATCTCTACAAAATACTTTTGATACTTGAACTTCATTCCAGTTATTTCTTTTAAAAAAAGTTTCCTCCGACATCTTTACATGCAAAATCCCCAGATATTCACTACCTAGTGAACACAAAACATGCTTATTCCAACAATTTTGAATTGACTGCATGTATCATAAAACAAAGGTACAACAAGTATACATTTTAACTCACTTTTCCAATACTCCAATTAATCTATTTCCTTTCTTATAACAACAGTTTTAAAGGCATTTATGGGGGGAGGAAGGCATCTGTGATTAATATGAAAAAGAAAAAATAATAATTTATTCAGTCACAGATGATATTCTAAATAACAGCAAGGCAAGATATGATCAAATTTAGAAATCACTACAGGTTGCATGAATGGTGAAGTCTTGCTATTTACCATTCCTCAAGACTTTCGTTAATGCAGTTTCACTGGGTTTTCACATGGACCAGACATTATTGAATTTAATTAATCTTTGGAACAATTACTCACAGGTCGAAGGGTGATGGTGAAAGCATGCTCTTCACCATTTCTCAAGACTTTAACTACAGCAGTTTCATTGGGTTTCTTCATAGACACCAAATGATCAAATGTTATCCGCTCCCTGTTTCGAAAAGGAACTGCAATGTGTGTAAATTAGACACCAAATTAAAAAATTAAAAAAAAAATTATGAATACTGAAATGATTATCACCCTAGCAAAACATTATCCAAAAGAAAAAGCAAACGAAATTTTAATCCTCAAGTGTCTCACTTTCATGAAATCAAACAATTTTTCCTCCTTATAGTCTCAAAGGTATGTCCCCTTCTTTAGTCATGTTACTGGGAAATAAAACAAGCATCAGTAGGAAAAAGGACTCAATGATATCCATACGTGGGTGTCAGATTATTTTATCATTGGAATCCTTGGTTGTTGAGTATCAATCACACTTGCAAAATGTTCATAGGAAAAGTGTTGAATCTCACTTGAAATTTTTTTAAAAAAAAAACAAACAATAATGAGTAAAGACTATAAAGCAAGTACCAGTTCCATCATTTGCTATAGGCACACCATCAAATTCAAGGATTATATCATCCTTTTTTAGAACTCTGTGTGCATCAGACAAAGGATTAATTTTGCTCACAAGTACACCAGTCATCTGAGGTTGCATTTTGAAGTGATTACGAAGCTGGACATTTTCTGTAGGCTGGCATGAGAGACCCATAGAGCAGAATCCCACATATTTTCCACTTTCCTCTACACCAGCTATAAAATGCTTTATTACGGGAACAGGAATTATATAGCTGCATATCATAACAAATAAAATAAAAAATAAATCAATAATTAAACAGACAGAATTGTCCATCAAATGCTTTTGAATTGATAAAAAGTTAATTTAAGTTTCAATAACGTATAGTCTAGACATGTCTTCCTTAGTTTTGATCTGATGTTTATGTAAGTTGTTGCACTTTCAGATAATATATGCTAAATAACACCGTTGTTTATTAACTTTAAAGAGCAAAATTCTACAGTATATCATATTTCATTATTGAAATATCAGAACATATAGTCTTTGAATTCTCAAAGCATTGTTTTGAGCGCAAAATACATTAAAAGCTTCCTTCTAATCATTATGGCCAAAATGTTTAGCATTTAGCAAGCCTTAAATGGTTTTTCTTTAAAAAAAAGAGTTCTTTTTCCATTCTTTTATTTATTTGTTTACTTTCTCTTTCTTTCTTTTTTTTTTTTTTTTTTGGTGGTCCTTGTTTTCATCCACAGTTAAGAAGACCTGAAACGTATGATGCATGACTTGGGAACTGATTGCTAAATAGTGAGTAGACTGATATAGCAAAGGAGTAAATAAACACGTAGGCAACAAGTTAAAATTACAAGCTTCATGTTTAAAACATTGTACAGTGTTTAGCACACATCAGGATTAATAATAGGATTGGCTAATAATTGTTATATGCTATCAAAACTATTTGAAAAAAATTGAAGCAACAACAAAGAGGAATGCAAGCACTTGAACACCCCACCAAATACAGTGCCAAATTGTAGAAACCCTTAATAAAGAAAAGTTTTACCGCCGTAAGTATCAAATGGTCAATATTAGAAAACCCAAAAGCTAAATGCTACTTGCCAAAAAGGCAAACTCACAACTCACCCTATATTTTCAGCACCTGAAAGGTTTTGGAAAGCTACACCAGCAACTTTGTTGCCCATGATTGCAGGGCCCCCACTATTCCCTGGGTTTATAGCTGCATCTATCTGTATTGCCATCAGCTGGGTAGCACCATGTACATATTGTGTAGGCTCAACTCTAGAAACAACCCCTTTAGTAACAGAAATGTTGTCCCCTCCTGCATCCAGGGAAGAAGTGCACAGCATGTGAAAGTAAAACATTAAGTAATTCCTAAATGAATGTTCAACATCCTGTTATTTGCCTACGAGGAAAGCTTCAAAGCCTAATAACTTATTGTCATATAAAGAAAAAATATTCTTCCATGGCCATGAAATTACACAAATGGGACTTACTCAAGTAATACTTCAAATTACAGCATGCTGAGGTAAAGACTTACAAATGAGGTTCTAACAAATGAAAAAGACTAAAAACAGGCAAGATAGGATCTCAGCTCTAACAATTACTAAGCATTGAAAAGTGATACCTCATCAATATAGAGACTGATGTGTGTTTGCTAGTTTTTCCCAGTTGCTTTACTATGTTAAATATAGTCTTAATCCCCCTAGCTCACATGGGACATATTTAGAATTGCAATAACTATCAGATGGTCCTAGCCGGCAAATACAAATAGTCATTGTAGCTTCATTAACTCAAACAAGGCAGGAAAGGGAAAAGCAGAGAATCAGAAACTTGATACTATTAATTAGGAAATTAAAAAGGTGGATTTTTTTTTTTCTATGGTTACCTTGAGGATACCCAACAACAGCAACAGCTTCTTGCAAAAATGGAATGTCTCCGAGCTCCAAGAAATTCACACCCTCCCAGAACTCTTGGCTTTCCACAACCAGAATAGCTAAGTCACATTCATGACCAACAGCTAGAACCTCCGCTCTATATTTAGTGGGAGAGCCGTGTTTTCTAACAAGTACAAATGTATGATCAGCCACCACATGAGCATTTGTAAGAATCTTTTTTCCCGGAATGACAAATCCTACAGTTAAGAAATAATGAGTAAGCAAAGCTCAGAAGAAAATGGAGACGGGGTTCTTTTTCTACTTGCCTGAGCCCATGGTTTCGCGTTGTGATTTATTCTGCCAAGGAAGGAAATAGTTGGGGCTGCTGGTAACCGTGAAGATCTTCACCACAGAGTCCAATGCCAGCTCTATTGCCAAATATGCATCTGTTTCTGTATGGAGAGACCGTTTGCTTCTAACCACGTACCACCGCTGAATGCTACTCTGTCTCTCACCAATATCAAAAATACTAATGTTGCTTTCACCCTTGCAACATAAAGGAAGGACTTTGCGTTTACTGACGGTGGTGCCATTCCTACAACAATCTCTCCCCAACAACAACAAAGACGACGAGTTATTACAACATCTTAGCCTCCGCAATGTACGGACTGAAGAACCCAGCATCCTTTTTGCTTCTTCGCCGATGGAGGATGAAAGGAAGCCAAGAGGGGCAAAGGTATGCTTATGTAAACTTTTGCCAACCCTGCAACTATTATGTGCAAAGTGGGCCGAGGCTAAACCTCGTACTGGCATCGTCATTTTGGGTTAGCATTTGGGTCCATTTGTGCCATCTCGAGGCAGAATCATTTTAGGTCATTTCCAGGATCGTCAAATTGAAGAAGTTGTAGCAGCTAGAAGAGGCGTGGTCCAAAGTTGAGAATTCAGAGGCGATGGGTTGAGATAGTTAAAAGGAGTTGAAGCTTGTCTTATCCTTTTGAAATTAGAAGGCATACGATTAGAAAACCCTTAAATTATTTTAAAATTTTAAATAATTTTCTATTCTTTTATAATATTTAATTAAATTTTTATATTTTTATTATAAATTAAATAAATCTTTATAATTAATAATTGATTAATTATCATTATTTAAAATGTCATTTATCATTTTATATTCACATGACAGTGATATGAAAGTAAAAAATATTACATGTTCATATCAACATACCACGTCATCGTCTATTATAACATGTTAACATATTATGTCAACATCACATGACATATAATGACAATTGATATTTTGATTAATAATAATTAGTCAGCCATTAGGTAGAAAGGATTTTTCGATTCAAAATAATAATATAAGGACTTGATTAATTGAAATAAAAAATAAAAATTTTTAAATTTTTTTTAAATAGTTCAGAAACTTTTTTAAGTATTATGTCAAATTAAAACAAAATATTCAATAAAAACAATAAATGAGATGTTCATTACTATGCAATAAATACAAACTCAAAGAATGTTGGAAGTACAACAATGGAAGGAATTGAGAGGCAAAAGGGTGGACGGTGTGTTTAGGAAAGATTAATTGCCAGGCAAAAAGTGGAATAATTGAGCAAAATAATAGTATTGAAAAAGTTGCTTGATAACTCTATTATATAAAGTTATTTTGACACATTTTGGGAGCTTAAGTAGTTAGATTTGTGAGATTTTAGATTCAAATCGTAGCATTTTCAGTGTTTTTCTAGTTTAAGTTTGATTATATGTTGAATAGTTAATTTAAGTTATTTTAGTTAAATTTTATGTTATTTTGTTTTAAATTACTTTCAGAGTAGTTATTGCTAATTTCTCTTATTGCTTTTGTAGGAAATTTGATAAAAAAGGCTAGGTGATGAAAATCAATGCAAGTATGGTGATGGCTTCATTCGTATATGTTTCGGTATTTTGACCATATCTCTCTCTACAAAACTCTAAATGAGATAATTCTTAGGTCACTAGAATTCTAACAAGAAGGGATACAACTTTGTGTTTACCAATTTGCCCAGTTCTGATTAGATTGTGGTCAAAATATTTGTCTAAGTCGAAGTAGTGCTGCAGTTTGCATGGACTGAACATGATGTGGTATTTGGACCATATCTTTCAATCCAAAAGTCTAATTGATATGATTCTTAATCTATTGGAAAGATAAGAGATAGGGCTAAAACTTTTATGTTTACCACTTTGCCTAGTTTAGAACATATCAGGGTGAAACTCACATTTGAATTTGATAGATCGCCACAACGCTAGGAGAACAAGGCTATAGCATTGATGACAGGAAGCACACATACAATTTTCCAAAGAGCTCAGCGTTGCAGCGTTGGAGAAGTAGTGCTACAGTGCTAGACGATTTTCCAAAAATAAAAAGTTAACGAGATTTTAGAAATTAGGTTACTTGGAGCCCATTTAAGGGGCCTTTTTCAAAGGTTTCTGGGGGGCTGCAACAACAACTATTCTGAAGATTTGGAGCCAAGAACAAAGCCAGAAAACTAGAGAATTGGAAGGAGAATCAAGATCAAAAAGCTCCAACTATTAGTTTTCTCTCTTTACTTTTGTGTTTTTCTTATTTGCTTTGACTTCGATTAATGGCTAAATTTCTTTGAATATTGTTTTTATTAGATATTATGAGCTAAATTATTTTTCTAGGATTGCAATTGAACTCACATGTAATCTAAACTTTCAATCTTTTTCTTGCTTATCTTTAATGGGATTTGAATTGTTTATTTCAATTTGTTCTTAATGCTTTTAATTGCTTGATCACCAATTAAATTGATTTAGGAACGCAAACAAACTTGGGAAAATGAGTTTAATGTAGACTAAAATTGAGATAGCATATAATCATATTAATTGATTTGCGTATAGGATAGGTATATTCCTATAAGCCTTATGTAGCTAGATTAGAGCCAGAACTTAATAAGTCTATTTTAATCTCAATTCATATAGGAATATAGTGTTTTGATTAAAATAGATATTTTTATAAGATGAGTCGGGAGACCTTTATAAATAATTGAGAACTCTAAGTTAGCAATTTAACCCATTGATATAAGTTAAGGAAGAGAGTTAAGATTTAGATAAAATGTGAGGAATATTGTAATCCTAGGCTTATTTGATTTGATTTTTATCCAATTATTTTGTTGCTTTGATTTCTCTTTTTAGTATAAATTTGGTTAATTAGTTTTAGTTAATTAATTTAGTTATTTGAATTTGATTATTTGGATAAGATTAAATTGTTCTAATTTTAGTACTTAGTAAAATTTTATATCAATTCTCTATGGAATCGATACTCTACTTACTTATATACTATCTATTTGATACGTATACTTGTGCAGTAGAATTTTAACTGACATTGCTTGCTGATTGTTGAAGTACTTTTGGAAGAGCCTACTTATAGGCATTCTTAGTTGATCAGATTACCCACACATTCCTCCCTTGTCCAAGTCATTAACGTTGATGAAGCTTATTGCCCTTGGCCTCAAAATTACTACTATAATAGGAATTAGGATGGTGCCCGTAGCTACTCTATGAAAAAGTTCACAAAAAATATAGATTATGTTGTAATAGACTTCAATTTGGTACCTTTAAAAGAGTTTGTAGGGAAAGCTATATTGTATTAGTCAACTATATGAATGTATGGTTTTTGCGGGTAGAGGAAAAGATAAACTGATAATAATTGAAGATAGTTATTTGCTTTGGTTTCAATCGATGGAAACCTTCTCCTGAATATATGTTTTTAAAACAATACTTATCCAAAGAATATTGTAATCATGTTACACATGCAATAATTTTTTCTATTAAAAATATATTGTTTAAACAAATTGAATAATATTTGTGATTTGGAGGACTGCTCTTCCTTTTGTCATATAATTTGTCCTTATTTCTTTGGTTTCTATTATGCTATATTGTGTTAGTCAACTGCGTGAATGTATGGTTCTTGTTGGTAAAGGAAAAGATAAAGTGATTTTAATTGAAGATAGTTATTTGCTTTGGTTTCTTTGGTTCTTGATGATCAATTTTTGTCATTTGTAGGTTTTTATTGTCTGTAAGTTGCTTGTAAGATTTGCTTTGACTCACTAATTTCAAGTAAAACCATATTTCTTGCTTATACTTACATGGAAAAGAAACAACCGTATTTATGTCAGTAGTATATATAATAGCAATAGTTCATTAAGTAAACAAGACAATAAAATAATCGAAAGAAAACCTCATACGCAAATCAAATAGTTAAGAAAGAGGCTCCTGTATTGGTTAAACAAAATGATTAAACTGTTACATGACTGTCAGATATATTTAACTATAGTGATAGTTTCTTGTTTCTTTTGCCATACACATTTCCTCTTATTTCTTTAGTTTTTGTTGTTGTGCTCCTTCTGTTGGACCTGTTGTACATATAAGGAGATAAAATTTGTTTAGTGCCTAATTTTTTATAGGCTTTTAAGTTAAATCAATAAAAGATTTGTAAAGTAATCTAATTAACATACATGATTTTCGATTTTTTCACTGGTGATTCTTCTAGGATTAATTCCTTTGTGATTTGTGAATCTATTGGTGATGGAGACACTTCAATTTCAGAGTTTTCAATTGTGAGTTATGGATTTTTAGTTGCTAAGGCAATAATAGTATTTCTTGTTGTACCTTTTTCTACTTCACAACGAACAAGCAAGGTTTCTTTGACAATGTTACAGTAAAAAACCTTGAATTTCAACAATCCCTGATCAATAGCTTTTGCAGTCAATCTTAGTTGGAATGTTCTTTCTGTGTTTATCAAGGCTTTGACAGGAGTTGGAATAATCATTTTGTCAATTTCCTTGATGATAATAAGCTCTGCTATAGTTGCTCCAGTCAACTTTTTTGCTTGCTGATCGAACACCTGCAGTTGAATTTCACCAGTTGTATCTTGTATTGTTAGCTCCAAAATCATCATGTTAGAAATAAACAAAAATATCATTATTGTTATGTTGTAGAATAATATTTTGTTTGATTTAAAGATAAAATTTTAGTTTTCTTACATCAATACTAGTACTTTTTCATCATGGGTTCTATACCATAATCTGTTAGATAAATATTTCAATCCTTCTGCATATTCATTGCATGCATTGTAGTACCATCCATTTGGTGCTTCTATATTGACTATTGTTCCTGTGATCTCAAACTTTTTATTTTGTAAGAAGATGTAAATGTTATTGTTAAGTTTGATAGTATGACGAATTGATTTAACTTGATGTCATAGTTAGGAATTTATGTTTTTGTAGGTAAGAGTTGTTTTTTTTCATAAATGATTATAAGTAAAGAAATCCTTGTTGCTCAAAATATAGTAGTATAGGTAGTTAGATTTTTACCATTGTTTTTCCTTATTCTATTGCCAACAAGTCTCCAATTATCGCATTTTGTATTGGAGTTGGTTGAGTAATTTGTAGGAGATTTCCTTTCTCTATTTTTTGCAATTGGGCTTCAATTATTTCATGTTGGTACCTGTAATTTTTTTTGTTAGTGATAAGTAGGATGCTTTCAAGGTCGTTTTAAATTAGATAATGTAATTGTTCAATTTGTACAACATTACCTAGCCTTTAGTTCTTCTACTTGAAGAATAATAGGATCAATATAAACTCCGGTTGCAAAATAGAAAAATGTGTATAATGATCCTACAAAATGTAATTAGTTGAATAGCTATGATTTTTTTATGGTAAATAGTTATTGTTATTGTTAAAAACATTTATAATGATCAACTTACGCATATAGGTCTTGATCATCAATCCAACAATAGCAAGAATAATGTTTGGCTTGTTTTGAAGTATTTCATCTTCATTTATTTCCAATGCCAACTTTTCATATAACACAACTTTGATTGTTCATGTAGAAATATTGATGTAAAAATGAACTATATATTTATCATAGTAATTGCCTAAGATTTTGTAGATACATGTCCCTTTTTAAGAACAATAATACTTTTGTGATTTAGCTGAACTTTGTTTACAGAAATTATTGTTTTCACCACTCTAATGACATTTACAATTTTGGTATTGAAACAACATAGTATAAAAGTTAGAAGTTAAATGATTGAATGCAGTTTGATTATGTAGGATATTTTCTTTTAATATCTGTCAAGACATTCTCTTGGTGTATCCTGTCATGAAGTATGGTATACTTTATAAAGTTAAAATGATGAGTAAGATATGCAATTCCATCCTCATGAACTTGCTTCACTTTTGTTGCTTTTGAAAATACAATCATCAGATCGCCAGGCAAAGCATTGTAGTTGTTTTTGCTTTTCATAACTCGAAATTTGTCAATCAAGCATACAAAGCCTTCTTTCAGTATAGATTTAAATTGTTGTGCATTTGAACTTCTAATCATTACTTGCATTACATTTTTCTATCAAAGATAAATACAATAAAGTTGTATTTTAGTATATTTTTAAAAGGTATATAGTAAGAAAAATTTAAGTAAAGGTTTTTATTTTTAATAAGTTACCTTGATATCGACAACTATGAAATCAAAATTCAGAAGTGTTTATGGATTATCTAGTGTTGTTGACTACCAGATTCGAATGACCTTCACTTTCACTAGTTTTGGTGGTGTATACAATTCCAAGTCACTTAGATATTGTTGGTCCATTTCTACTTGTTGTAGTAGACTTTAATAAGTATAATACACCAATGCATAATGTAAATACAGTAAGAACAAATGATGTAATGCAAAGAAGTTAAATATTGAAACCATGATGTAAATCATTTTTACAATAAGTTGATTATACAAAGATGGTTAAGTGTATTGTAAAATATTGAGAAATGAGAGAATATATAACCTGTTCTTTTGACAGATTAAGATAAACAATTGTAAAATGTAGGGTAACAGTATAGTGTAAAGATTCTATCAATATAAACTAGTTACTAATTTCTAGCAGTATTTGTCTTTTATATATAAAATAAATGGCTAAAGGTTATCAAATTCAATGTATTTGTTTATTTAATGATGACTATGTGCTACGTATATTGAGAAACAAGTAGACCTTTTTGACTTTTTTTATTTTGTTTAATGAATTTGATGGATATTTATTATAATGTAAACATTCATGTATAAAAGAGATGTCTAAATTGTACAGATTCAAGTTCATGTAGAATAAGAGGATATAGACAGTAAATAATTTTTAATTACAATTAATAAATATTGAATGAATCAATCCTCTAGGTATTAAAGGTTAGAAATTATTGTTTTCAAGTAGTTTTTACTAAAATAAATAAAAGTAAACTAAAAAATCCTGAAAAATTTAATGATGACATTTAGTAAATGTTGTCTTTTAAGTATACAAATCAACTATCAATTCAGTTGTTTTTTTATATTTGAATATATATTAGAAAGAAATTGACATCCTGGCAATGTCTGAAACTATTGAATATTGATTTGTCTCAGTTGACATTTTCTCCTTTCTGTTATTTGAAGTTCTTTTCAGCCTTCTTAGAGCTTGTAGAACCTGTCAAGATAAATTAAAATTAGCTTTAAACTGTGCTTTGTAACCTGTTTAATTACCTAATCAAAACAAATTTAATATCTAGAACATATGGGATAAAGCTTAAAATTGAAAATGACCATGTGAAAACCTCTATATCTAACATTCTAAAGCAATTGTGATTTTTTTTTTATAATTGGGAGAAGGGGGATTCAAACCTTACTCTTTAGGCAGGGGGAACATGCATCACTCAATGAGCCAAATGCTTAGGCGCTAAAGCAATTGTGACTTTGAAGTTTGATCAAATAAAGAAAAAATATCTAGAAGCAACTATCTACACAGCTTGACAACTTAGTAAGTTAGTATAATTTATGCCTTACGTGAGCATTTTAGTGAATCCAAATTAGCCTCAAAATTGATGAGCACCCTCAATAAAATCAATATGAATGTCAAGAGCAATCATCATTATAACAAAAATAAGTAAATAATGAAAAGAAATAAAACGGATAAGATCCATGTGCCAACAAAAACATCATAATCTAATATAAGCAGAATATACTCATATCATGAAAATCAAAGTAAAATGCAAATTTTGGAACAAAAATTTAATGCAATTATTCTTTTTACCAAAATTTTTTTCTTTTAGATAGAATATTTATCATCATGTAATATACCGTTTCTCTAGGCTCAAGCGCATTGGTAATACATCTTTTCATTATCCCAATGTCTTAGGAGGAAACATCTTATGTCCCAACTTCATTATTATCTTCATTGTTTGTTATTGCAGATGTTTTTCCTGTATATTTTATTTCAGCTTAAACATTATCAAGCCATGCATCCTACAATAAAATCCATGTGGTAGTCAATAGAAGTTTTGATATAATAATTTAGAAGCTTTAGGTCAATAAGATAATTTACATTGATTTCATTGTCATTAAAATATTCAACAAAGTTTTCATCTACATCAAATATCAACCATACCATCTGTTCTTGACCCTTTGAAAGGTTTAGGATAACATTCTCTATTAGATATACCAAATGGAGGAATTGATTGTCTAATGATGTGGTGTTTTACAACATTTTTTACCATGTTAGTTTCCAAATTTTACAATAATTCAAAGATTTTAGTTTTAAATTACTTAAACCCATTACCTGCTATCCTGGTCGCAATATAAAAACAGTCCTACCATGTCGATCATGAAATTTTGCTCTATATACTTTTTCGGTCTCACCTTCTACTGCGACTTCATGTTGACAACAATACCATTCATGTGGTTAGGTAAAAATTAATCTCAGCAACTTATAGAGGAGATATTTAATATAATTATATCAATTAACCACCATCATTAACCCTCTTTTATTAACATTAAAAGGAAGAAAAATATGTTACTCAACTTAGTAACTCACCCAACATATTTCCTCAAGCTTATAAATTAATCTCCATTTGCGTGTCTCTTCTAGCATTTTCTTTGATTTGTCAACATTTCGGTTTTGTGCTTCCAAGTATCTCCTTAAGTAGGCATCAATGTCATACTTCAAACTACGCCCAGATAATGGTGCCAATGCAGCTTTAAGCTCATTGACTTGCTTTTATTTTTATGTCAAAGCAAATATTAACCAAAAAGTGATCACAATTTAAAGACAGAATTACATAAATTTTCACAGATACTATTGGTAGGTAGATCACATATTTACTAGTGCAAGATTTCTCAAGATAAAAAGCAGCGAAGGGAGATCTTAGTAGACAACACAAAGGTTATGCCATAGTTAAATATAAATTCACAAACTATTTAGACTTTATTACCTTGGATTCATGCTGCAATGAATCATTCTCTTGGTCGTGATGAGAATTGCTCCATCTACTAAACATCACATCAGTGTACTGCATTAGCATTATAAGTTGCTACTCATACTATTTTGATCTATTAATAGAAATTAAACAACTTGCATTGCTTTCATCTCTGTAGATTGTTAAGTATTTTTTAGATGCTAAAATCTTCCAAAAGGTGAAGTTTGTGTACCCAAGAATAAAGACAGCGTGGAGCTCATGAGATCATATTTTGATGAGGAAAATCTACCAACTGGGTTTGAAAGAAAGGTTGTATTGTAGTACAATCGTGGAAAATTCTCCAAACAAATGATCTAGGATGACATCTGTCACGATCCAAATTTCAAGCCATGACCGGCGCATGGGCCCAATGGATGTAGTCCATTAAGCCCAAAAAAGCCTATTAATCTGACATGTTCATTATTCCATCATAAACTGCTAAGTCATATATCATAACTTAGAATCAAAATACTATTAAGCATTGCCACTTCATACTGGCATACCAAACAAGTGTATATACACTGTCTACACATGTATCTTAATAATTCACATTAGGTTCGTCTATACACAACAAAAGGAGACTCGATGTCCAGCGGAAAGACTCGGACGAATGTACAGCTACTGAATGCCGAGACACCTACCAAAAGATGGATACAAGTCCACGAGGACACCTCGTCCTAGTTACCGACTGTCTTTTAATCTAAAAACATTAAGTTGAAAGCGGTAAGCATAAACTCAGTGAGTGAACAAGAAAGGAACAAGCATACCATAAGGAATGTTTATTGAAATCATGATGCACTCATTTTCTCAAAACAATGTAATTTGTTCTAGTTCTTAGTAGAACCCCTCATGTAAACCCCTCATGAGTAAATCACTTAAAAGATCCATACTCAACTATGGTACCAAAGAATCGAAAACTATAGCAAAACCCACAAATTAGCCAAAAAAGATAGAAAGTTTCTCGCTGCAGCGAACTTTATTCTCGTTGCAACGAGAACCAGGTCTGGGGAAGGCCCTCAAACCTGAGAGTTTCTCGTTGCGGTGAGAGTCAAAACATCCAGGAAAAAGTCTCATTTTTCTTTAAAACAAGCCATCCTGCTAAAATAACAATAGCAACATGTAACACATGTAAATTGTCAAATTTCAACAAATCAAATGCTCACATATATGCATTTACAACCATATACCATATATATATATATATATATATATATATATATATATATATATATATATATATATATATCAATCATCATATACACCCTCCCATCATCATCATCTCATATGCAACGTCTTATGCGTACTCCCACTCGCATATAGCCGGGTTAGCAACGACTTATGTGCACTCCCACTCACACATAGCTGGGTCAACAACGGCTTATGTGCACTCCCACTCACACATAGCCGGGTTAGCAACGACTTATGTGCACTCTTACTCGCACATAGTCGGGTCAGCAACGGCTTATGTGCACTCCTACTCGCACATAGCCAGGTCCACATCAACATGCAAAGAAGCATCCAATGCATATCATGCATTTTATCATATTATGATAACACATAAACTATTGTATAGCACATTTTCACAATATAAAATCATTTTACTAAAAGCTTGTTCCCAAGGTACATTTTCTAAGACAAGTTGGATAGAATCTTTCATATTCCCCAAAACAAGTTTGAAATGCAAGTCCACTCACTGGTATTCGTTGAGCCTTTAGTTGACTTTTAATCCCCCTAATGATCCAATTAGGGTGATGGGGCTTTATTAGCATCTACCATCAAATTAACATTTCCATAATGTCAATTTACATACTATAAACGCTAAAAGTTATCTTTTAGCTAGCTTTCAATTGCCATTTAAATGGCCATCCATTTTCACTTTCCTATCACTTCAAAGTGAATTAACAATCTCAACTACAAAATATTCACAAATCAAATCTCTAGTCATTCTCAACACTTAAAACCCAATACTAGTTTACTACTCACCTTGATAGCTTTGTAACTTTGAACTTCTTTCCAAAAGCTCTCAAGCTATTAATAAAGCTTCCTCTTTCTCTCTCTAAAACACCTAACTAGTGAGAGAGTATGGAAACAAGATTTTCATCATTTTCAAGGGTTTTTAAGTGAGAGAGTGGAAGAATACAAGGGTTCTAGTCAAAAGGGCACCAAGGTATGAAAATTAAAGCTAGAGAGAGAAAGTTATGAAAGCTTCACATCAAGCTTCCATAGAGGAATTGAAGAAACGTGAGAGGGAAGAGAACAAGAAGAAGAAGCTGCTGAAAATCCCAAAAAGTTGCTAGAAGGAGAGGATATTTATGGCCCAAGCTTATCCACTCCCTTGAAAATTACTAAAATGCCCATGCACAAATTAGCTTAATCCTTGAAATCCCACACTTTTTCTTTAATATTTCCACCTAGGGTTTGTGTTCTTTCCTTTCCTCTTCACTTTATGCTTTGACCGACCATATGGGTGAGACTAAGAGAGTTTTAAATATATTTTACAAGGAAATTCTAGAATAATCCAAGCTTGACACATGGCATGTTTCCATTGGTCCATGTGTAATACTTATCCATTAAGCAATCTCTCTCCATCACATAAAATGTTTCAATTATCCACAATGTAAAATGTTAATGGCTTAAATCCATGGGCATGACAAGTGTTAGATGGTGTAAAATTCTAAAAATTTTCATTTTGTCCTCGGGTGACAAAATTACCATTTTGCCCCTAGAACATAAAAATCTTCAAAAATGTTATTTCCTTGTCATTTCACCCATATTTTCATCATTCATTTATGCTTTATGCCTACTTAGGCCATAATATTGTTTAAAACTTACTTTTATGGGCTTATGGAGAAAATGACAAAATTATCCCTAATTAGGGATATCGCGTATATTTCTATCTACGAGTCTATAAAGGTCAAGGTTTCACAACATCAATCCAAGCAAAATGACAACTTGCCCATCATAATCACTGAGGTGGCAAATTGGGATTGACAATAGAGATAAATACCAATGTTTGTATATTAATAAATGATGGGTATTTTGGTATTTGAAACTTAAATGCTAAGTAAGAAAGTTGAAACAAAAAAGGGAATTCCAAGGGGAGTTTAATTGATTAACATAGAAACTTATCAATTTTTCAAAATAGTAATATTAATGCAATCCACTCAATCTCAAAAAGGCCCATCACAACTATAACCGTACAAAAAATCAAATACAAAGGAAAGAAATTTACATGTTTAAAAACTCAAAAAGGGGTTTTGCTTCTTGATCTTCCAAACTCAAGAGAGAAAAAAAGGAATAGTAGGATAGTATAGTATAGTATAAGTGTCATTAACAAAGTCAATAACTTTCTATATCTTCCAAACACATGCCCATGAGAATGTGATCCCAAAGAAACACAAAAGAAAAAATGTATGTAAGTCACTAATATCATTGTCATTCGATCTTTTTAATCACTTAGAAGCAAAACTCTGAAGGACCATTTTCTCTGAAAACCTCTCATTTAGGTGAAGAGAACCCAAATTGGTTCTTTCGTAAAAAAGGTATTGCCCATTATTCTTTACAATGCAAAGTGTGTTTCTTGTTTTTTTTTTTTAAATTGATTTCGTCAACTATCATTTTGAAGAAAAAAAAACTCTATTTTGTTTCTCTGTTTCTGATTCTTGTTGAGTTTTATGGGATATGTTACTTAAATTTTGGATAAATGAAAAAAAATAAGTGCTTTCTATGAGACCTTGACCTTTATAGACTCATAGATAGAAGTACACGCGAAATCCCTGATTAGGGGTAATTTCATCATTTCCTTAGTAAACCCCTAAAAGTAAGATTTTAAACAATATTTTCACCTAAGTAGGCCTAAGGCATAAATGAATGATGAAAATATGGGTAAAATGGCAAGGAAACAAAATTTTTGATGATTTTCATGATAGGCCCAAAATGGTCATTTTTCACCTTGAGTTAGAATTTTTTAAGTTTTCATGAACCCGAGCATTTCTAGACTATTATGGATCTTGTCCCAATGTCAAAAGAGTAAAAGGATTGCATAAAGGATTGGAAGAGAACAAGCTAATTTGTGGAAAGACATTTTCGTAATTTAAGTGAAATGGATAAGCATGGGCTATAAATATCTTGTTCTTCCAGCAGCTTCTTCATTCTCTAGCAGCTTTTCTCCTTCTTTTTCCTCTCATCTCACGTTGCTTTCATCCCCCATGAAAGCTTGATAAGAAAGCTCCACAATCTTCCTTAAAATAGCTCCATTTTTCATGCCTTGGTGCACTCCTTTCAAACCCTTGAAAAAATCTTATTTCCACACACTCTCTCACTAGTTAGGTGTTTTAGAGAGAGAAAGAGGAAGCTTCAAAAATAGCTTGAAAGTTTTGGAAAGAATTTCAAATACAAGCTACCAAGGTTCCAACGAAGCCCCATCACCCCATTTGAACAATTAGAGAAGTAGAGTCGACTAAAGGTTCAACAAGATACCGGTGAGTGAACTTGCATTTCAAAATTTGTTTTGGGAATGTAAACTTATTTGCACAATATACTTGAATGATTTTATCAAACTTTCCTTAAAAACAAGTGCCTTAAGAGCAAGCCTTTGATAAATTGATTTTATGTTGTGACATGCGATTGTTATGAATTCGTGCACTACTACATTATGTTGGTATATATATATATGTTGTGCATGATGGTTGATATTGTGTGATGATTATAACCGTGTGTGTGCATGATGTGGGGGGATGCACATGCCAGTAATGATGGTGGTGAGGGAGATGGACGATGATAGTGCCCGTGTGCATGATGTGAGGGGATGTACACGATGACATTGATTGTGCACGATGTGGGGGGATGCACACGATGACTCTGACTATGTGAACGATGTGGGGGGGGATGCACATGAGCTGGATGTGATGATAGTGGTATTGGTATTTATCCATGTATGTATATGTATATATGTTTAGAGAATGAAAACTCATGTATATGGTTTATGGTTGAAATGCATATGAATTTGGCATGCTGAACTTTGGAAACCTTTATGTGTTTTATGTTGATTTTGTCATTTTAGAAGGATGGCTTTTTTTCTTGAAAGGAAGGAAACTTTTTTCTCACTGCTCTGTTTCTCGCTGCAGCGAGAAACTCTCGGGTTGGAAGGGTAAGGTTGGCTGGAAATCTCACTGCAGCAAGAATGTTACTGTAGCTTCTCGCTATAGTGAGAAACTTTCTGTTTTGTGACAAAAAATTTTGCTGCAGCGAAAAACTTTCTATTTTGCTCCTCATTTGGTTCGGTTGCTACCCTATTTTCCATTTCTTTAATACCATAATTGAGCATGGACTTCCAACATTAAGGAATAAATGAATTAAGTTTAAAATGAGGAGGTTTGGTGAGAAACCCTCGGCTAGTTGATAATTTAAGTCAAGTGTCGCTGTAGCAAAAATTCATTCTCGCTGCAGCGAGGATCCATCGTTTATTTGACTTGATTCGCATGAATGCTATTAAAGTTTTCACTTTCCAAATCCTTTGTTGAGCATGGACCCTTTTCATAAAGTGATTTACTCATGTGGGGTTTACATAAGGGGTTTTAATAAGAACTAAAACAAATTGCATTGTTTTGAAAACTAAATGCATCATGATTTCGTTAAACATTCCTTAATGTTTGCTTGTTCCCTTCTTGTTCACTCACTGGGTTTATACTCACCGTTTTCAACTTCATGTTTTCAGATTAGGAGGTAGTCAGTAATTAGGTCAGGGTGACCTCGAAGATTTGACTATTGGTAGGTGTCTTAGCATTCAGTAGCTGTACATTTACCCAAAGTCTCTCTACTGGAAATCGAGTCTTCTTTTTGAGATGTATATACCACCTTGATGTAAATTATTAAGATACATGTTATAGACAATGTATATATATATACTTGATCGATATGCCACTATGAGTTGGCAATGTTTAGTATTATTTTGATTCAAAGTTTTGAAATATGACTTCAGTAATTTTGATGGAGTAATGAGCAGATCATGTAAATAGGCTTCCTTGGGCTTAGTGGGCTATGTCCATTGGGCCAATGCATCGGTCATGGCCCAAAATTTGGGTCGTGACACTTTCTTTTGCTAAGTTTTTCATCAGAATCCCTGATGGCACACTTTAAATTTCTATCCAAGAGTAACTATTCAAAAGAAGTTCAAATTAGAAAGGCAATAGAAAAAACACCTATCTTCCCTTTTTCATGCTCTAAGACAACTTTTCTCTACAACAAAGAAAAGAACTGAAACTATCTTTCTACATGAAACTCTAAATTGTTGCAAAAGATTCACATTGAAACTGAAATAATTGGACAAAGTCAATCCAAGCAAAATTACAACTTGCCTATCATAAGAATGCTTGATGGGAAAATCAGTAAATTAAAAAGCAAAAAATTGACAAAAAAAAAAACCAAGAACTAAAACACAAATATTAAGATAATCTTTTACCTTGACTATTCATTCAAACTACATAAGGGAGACATAGATAGAGGAGAGACAAGTGGCAGTGTGGCATCAAAGGAAATAGTGGGAAGAGAGAGAAAGGAGGTATTGGCAGAGGAGAGAGAGTCTAACGACGGTTGGGAGGCTAATCGTCAAAAGCAAAGATACCAAAAATAATAAAATGAGAAGAAGAAAATGGGATAGCAAAAACCAAGGCTAAGAGAGGAACCGACTCAGTCTGGGAAAAAAGGAAATGCCAAAAAAACCATTCAAATGCTAAAAACACTGCCATTTTGGCATAAGATGTAAAAAAAAATTCAATTGAGAATGACAAGTGTCAAGCAATTGACCCAATCAATTATCTTACTTTTATATATATTATAGATATATTGGCTAGAGACTTTATTGGTGTAGAAATATATATTATAGATATGAAAAGTGTCAAGCAATTGACCCAATTAATTATCTTACTTTTATATATATTATAGATATGTTGGCTAGAGACTTTATTGGTGTAGAAATACAATTTTGTAACCTTGTCTAATGGTGTGACCAATTTAAGTAGGATTGTTCAATAATAAAATTTCTTTTATAAATTATCCTCCAAATCATGAGGGATTAAGGATATTATAAATTTTTATCTCAAGTTTACAAGAATTTCTTTAAACCCACCTTTTTTCCCTATAAAGCAAGAAAGGTTTTTTTATTTAGTTTCCTTCTTTCTTTTCAAGTAAGGGCAAAGCCACAATTTCAACCTTAGAGTCGAGTTAGCACTTGAGCATTTGACTCTTTAGTTGGAGTATGATCCACTTGCTTAGAGAGTAAGGTTCGAATCCCTCTTCCTTCAATTAAAAAAACCAAAACCTTACAGTCGAGTTAAAAATTGTTGGGAAACCAAGCAAACAAGAGGTCATTCATGCAACAAAATTAAAATTTTTTTCTTAAAAACAAGAATAGTTTTGAATTGTTTAACATATATTACCTAAATTACAAGGAATAAGACAAGTATACCTTTAAAATCTTATAAGTCAGAATCAACAAGGTTCTAAACCCTTGAATGTTGGAATCTCCAAGCACCATAATTAGGGTTGTAACAAATCACAAGTTGTCCAAGTATTCAACCTGCAATGGTAATTTTACTGGAAAAAGGCATGCATTCATAATACATATGTAGTGAAAATTAAAATTTTTTTTCCTTTAATAAGATCATCCTTTGGTTTATTTCATATAAAAGAAGTAACTAGAGGAGATGGATTATTATACCTTTAAAACTTTGGAGTCAAAATGACAAGGTTATCAAACCTTAAATCAATTTCCTCTTGCAGACCAAGCTTGCATTGTAATAAATCACAAGCTGTCCAAACATTTAGCATCTAACGAAGACCTACACAAATGTCAATTGTGAACAACTCCATAAAAAGGTTAAGGCTACTTATGCTTTCTAAGGTCTAGCACTAACTAAAGAAGGCACTCTTGGTTTCTCATTTCTCTAAGGGAATCCCAAAAACGGCTAAAAACCAAAGGAGGAAGAATACAAAATGATACCTAGAGTTTTGAAGCTGAAAACTAATTCATAAGGTTTCCTATATAGGACTATTGATACCAAGGTCAAGGTTATAAAAGGCTATTGATTTCTCTCATTTCTTATCTTCCTTATCTCTCAAGGTTTGGATGTATGACCTTTAATTTGTAGCATAAGCATTGTATTTATAGACAATTGTAATCCAAAAAGGTTTAACATAACTTTTATGTCAATTACCAAAATTGCCTATTGTTTATTGAACCATTCAATTAAACCTTTGAAGCTCCAAACATTTTTCAATTAAATCCAACTTAATTTCTCCACCTTTACATTCTCAATTGTCACTCTATGATGTGTGTGACCTATAAGGTTCTTAACATGTTGGTAATAGATACACAATATAATCCTAAGCAAAATAGAATTATATGGATCAATGCCCTTTGCGTTCATCATTAATTCCAAATTGATTAGTTCATATTCATAAGTCAAAATTTAAATCTAGCCATATATCATGACTATCCAAATATTAAAAAGAGTTAGAGTGGTTTGACTCATCCCTTTAATGCACAATCTTACCATTTAATTAATATCATTCCATCATTCAATATCTTGACAAGTTAGAGCATGGTATAGTGTTTACTCTTTTTTGTCGTATTAGCACTTGAAGCAAGTAATCAACTCATTCTTTTGAGAATCGAAAAAATCTTTTGCCAATTACTCATCATGCCTTGATTAAGGGTTTCCTTGAGCCATTACATGTCAAGATACGATAGGATATTCCCCTTAGTTTCACTTAAGGTGATGAATCCTGTATTGTTCATAGATTTACCTTTATATGTTTCATGCTTTTGGAAAAAGCCATACAAACCATTTACATACACAACAAAAAATTAAAAACTTTATCCTTAAGCAAGATCATATTTGATTGTTTAATGTAGATTACCCTAATCCCTTTGTGCATTTGATGTTGAAATCAAGAGACCTTGAACTCCTAGGTATCAAATACCATCTCATCAAGCGTAGGTTGTCACAAACCTCAAGTTGTACAAGTGTCCAACCTCTAACGATGATCCACACTAATTCCAAGCTTAATAACATCAAATGTGTTGAGGTTTGCTTATGCTAGTTAGCCTAATGCTTGTAAGGTACATAAGGTTTCCTCACTTCCCAAGTGAATCCTGAAACAACCAACAAGGAAAAGAGGAAGAAAAGTTAACTTTAAGAAAGGCACATAAAAATCAATTTCTAAGTATATGCAACTTGTTTGCTAATATGCAAGGATTTATAGGCTTGTGGACTTGCAAGATTTGCTCTCTAAGGTTTTCAATTCCTCTGATATTCTCTCAAGTCATAAATGTGATTGTCCTGCCTATCAAGTGTACATAAAGTAGTATTTATAAGCAACTTAACCTAACATAACAATTATATTAATTACAAAATTACCTAAAATAAATTGAACCCTTTAAAAGAATCCTTTAAAGTTCAATTTTTTTTTTTGGAATTAAGTCCAACTTAATTAGCCCATTTTACATGCAATCTTGTCACCTTTCGTGTGTGTGACCCATTAGATTCTTAATATGAATAAAACTATAATCCAAAGCCAATTAAGATAAAATGAATCAAACAATGTGCATTCATCATCAATTCCAACATTGATTAACTTATATTTATATTTCAAGATTGACATAAAGTAATGTGTCATGACTACCTAAATATCAAGAAAAGTAAAAAATGTTTTACTTAACCCTTCTTTGCCCAATCTATCAGTGAATTCAAGTTTTCATCATCCATAATCCTAATAAGACTCAGAATATAATGTACTATATACCCTATATTTGTCTTTATCATTTTAGTTCTTGAAGTTTTTTTTAACTCCTTAATGAAATTAAAAAAATACATTTTCTGAATCTTCATTCTACCTTAGCCATGGATTTCCTTGAGTTAAGACATGTCAAAAAACAATAGAATATCTTTCTTAGGATCACTTAGGGTAATGTATCCATTATTGATCATTCATTCATCTTTATGTCCTTCATGCTATACCCAATGTATATCCCATTATACATCTTTAGCTAGGACTACCTAAAGTAGTATTGATAACTCTATGATATAGAGTTATTTGGACTTAATATTGATAATAATTTAGCTTAGTTCTTGTAGTAATGCATAAAAATTATTGAGTTTTATTTAATTATTTTAAATTAGTTAATTAGGTGAGTCAATCCAATTTTAGTTAAATTTATGCTTAAATTGGTGTCTATGTGCCTAAGATATGTGATTATTGGTTAATTTGCTGGTTTGTAGGTGTGCAATTAAAATGGTGAAAAGTTGTCAAGTTAGGTGTTCATGAGATGTAGATCTTCATTGCACATGTCTTGGTATTTCAATTATAACTTTTTCTACAAAACTCTAAATTAGATGATTCTTAGACCATTGGAACGATAAGAGAAAAATATACAACTTTCATGTTTTTTACTTTTCCCAGTTATGATTGGAAGGTGGTTTAAATCTTTGTCAAAGTTGAAAGATTGTATTAAGAGAGTGGAAGTCAAGATAGAACAATGAGAGCTGCGGCTCTGGATGATGATGGCCACTATGCTAAAAAGGACAAGGAATGTGGAGACCAACATAGAGAAGTGAGGGTCGCAGCTCTAGGGAATAAGAGTTGCAGCGCTTGAAGAAAATACTATAGAATCCTTTTTTGATTAGACTTCTTTTTTTTACATGAACTTATACCCTATTTAAGCAACCTTTTAGAAGACTTCCGAAGGAATGAAACACCAGATTTAAAGCTGAGATTTATCCACAAAAAATCATTAAAAAGGGTCTCATTGGAGTTGAGAAGAAATTGAAAGATTCAAGAAGATCGGGGAGATAAAACCTTGCACTATTGGAATTTTTTATCTTTTTGTTATTCTTATATTTACTTAGTTTGGTTTTTGTAAAGCCCGACCTTATAAAATACTTGTCATGACATACATGTGATGGATAGCATGTTTGCATGCTAGAAAAGTCCCGAAGAATTTACAAAAAGTGGTATTGTACCTAGAGGTACAACAAAGTTAATTTAAGCCTCGAACTAGATCAAATAGAGATTTTAGAGTGAAATCAAAAATTTAAAGTCCCATAATGAATTAGAATGGTGATTCGGAGTTCGAGAACCAATTTGGAGTCAAATTGGAAATTTCACTATCTAGGGGCAAAATGGTAATTTTGCCACTCGAGGAGAAAATGGGAATTTTTTTGAAATATTTTGATCATATTTGACTTATTGGAGTATGATTTAAGGTTGAGAAGTGAAAATTTTGTAATCTCGGTATTTTTCGGAGCATAGGGGTAAAATGGTAATTTTGCCACCCTAGGGGCAAAATTGTAATTTTACACACCCAACACTTGTCCAGCATATGGAATTTACCTAATTTTATCATGGATAATTGAGAAAATTTAAGTGGTGAAGAGAGAAAGCTTAATAGTTAAGAAATAAAAATGGACCAATGAAATGGTGACACATGGCATATTATAACCATTAAATATTTGGCTTATAAATTAACACAAATCAGCCCATTTTCTCTTCATATGGCCGGCCAAACCAAGGGCAAAGGAAGAACAAAGGGAGAAAAGAAAAACAAGAACCCTAGGTTGGAAAATTCAAAGGAAAATTGGTGGATTTCAAGGAATCAAGCAATCAAAGGTAAATTTTCTTGATTTTGACTTGTGATCTACCTTTCCCATGCATTTCTCCTTATTTTCCATGGTTAGATTTCATGTTTTCATTGTGAATTCATGGCTGGTCAAAATGGGTATGGAGAGAGAAAGATGTTGGATTGATTTGATTTTAAGTTATGTTAGTGTTTTTAGTTAGTTTAGCATATTTAGAAACAAAACAACAAGAAAAGAATTCATTTTCCCCCATCACCATCATTGGCCGAATTTTCTAAGGAGAATATTGTGGCTGAAATTGATGATATTTCATGATATTTTGGTGATATTTGATGTTTGGTGAGGCTAGAAATTAAATGAGAAATTTTGGTGTGAAAATTTGAATTTTTACCTAATGTATAGACATGAGTGATTATTGATCCAGGACTGATAAATTGAATCTCATTCACAGTCACTAAGGTAATTTAGGTATAATTGGAGTGTAGAAAGTGAAAGAATTTGATTTGGAGTTAAATTGGAGGTTTTAGCCAATTACACCAAGAACAGTGCGAATTAGGTCGAATACCGTATTTAAATGGCTATCCGAACATTTTGCATCACATTTCGTGCATTCATATAGATTTACAGAGCCTGAAATAGTTTATGATAAATTGACACAATTTATTGAAATTCGTGTCACGTCTGAAGTATAGGTGGTGAGCTCTCTAACAAAGGTAAAGAGATTGTGCCCGAAGATCGGGAATAGGAGTATATCGAACTCCTAGTACTGTGAGTAACCTTACCATCATTTTAATTATCTAAAGTATGTTTTTAATCGATTTTGGTGAAATTTTATGAAAATGAGTTTAAATGGTAAATCTTTGTGTTTTACAAACAAAATGTATTTACATGAAAGGATTTTATAAATTGTCTTGAAATTGAATAATGATTTTGAAAAATAAAGTAATTGGAGACCACTTGTTATGTTGTAAAATTTATTATTTGAATTGAATGGCTTATGACAATATTTGCATGAATGGCTAAATTGATATTTGTATTGAAATATATGAAATGTGTATTTAGCCTTGAAAGGTTGTGAATTACAATAATTGTCATATCATGTTATTGAATTTTATTGATTGGTGGGATAATTATTAGCTTACTGCAGTAGGCGGGTTTCCGTAGACTAGCCTATTATAGGGGCACGGTAAACCCTGTTATATTTTACCTCGGATGGAGAGGCGAGTCGGGTAACTCCCGAGGTATAACTTTTAGAGTTCACTTCACACCAAACCACCACGTGAGGGGGAACTCGGCTAATGCCAATGAACGGCTATATTTTTAAAATAAAAACATGTTAATGCGTACGTAACTTTTTAATAGCCTTGACGGACTCAGTTTGGGATAGCCCTCGGCCAAGGTATCCCTGATAACTGAGTATGAAAATAATTTTGGCACGAGCCATGCTTTTAAGAAATTCATAAGCCATACTAATTACTTGATTTAAATAAATTGATTTCATTTGGTTGAAATAAGTTGAAATGTGATAAATTACAATTTGATGAAATGTTTTAATAGTCTCCTTTTACTCGACTTTAGATATTTTGAATGATGTTTGTTTACTCACTGGGATTTCATAATCTCACCACCCTCCTTTTCACCCATTTCAGGCTCAAAATAGATTGTAGATAACTGATATCGGCGAGGACTACAGTTGGACTTGCCACATCCAAAAACTGTAGGTTCATTTCTTTTGATACTTTTAATCAGTCATGGGCCCACGTGTCACTGTAAATTAAATTTTATACTTTGGTTATTTGTATTACAACATGTATGAATTTATTTTGCTTTTACGCTGTAAAAATTATTTACAGAGTATTCTAAAAATATTGTTTTATTAGAAAATTGAATATTTTATTCTAATAGTCATAATTTCATTTTAAATGAATGTTTTAGACATCCAAAATTATTTTTGATTATGAAATATGTGTTTTCCACTTATATACTACATTTTAAATGATTTTGAGATTTTTGGGAAAAATGACCAAAATACCCCTATGAGACGAAAATTATTATTTTATTTGTTTTAAGTTGGAAACAGCTTAAAATCTTTTAGAAAACGATATTCAACAACGGTTACTCACAGGGGAAATGAGAAGTTGATATTAAAGCCTTGCGGGGTTACGGTTGACATTCTGGGTAATGAGTGTCGATCGAGACGTCGTGGCGGTTGTCACGGGCTCGAAGGGAGTACCGAGTCGTGATAGTTTTAATGTTTAAACTTTATTTGATGATGATTTGAGACATTATGGAGAACTAATTTAGTTATCTAAGATTATGATTGAAATCAATACATAGTTTGAATTATTTATCTCTATTTTACTTATGTTTAATGATTTTAAGTTGTTTATTCTATCATGTTCTTAATCCTTCTAATTGTTTGATCAACAATTAGATTGATCTGGAAACCTAAGTTAAGCCTTGACAAAAAAGATTTAGGGTAGACCTTGAATAGAATAGCGTATGATCAAATGCACTTAGTTGATTAGGTGGTTTGATTTGCATATAAGGTAGACATATAACTATAACTCATACGTAGCTAGGATTAGAGCACGAACTTAATGAATCTTCTTCTATTTAATTTGCATATATATATATAATAAGTTAGTTGCAAGAGATATTTTTATAAGAAACTCAACAGAGACTTGTAAATAATTTAAGACTCTAAGTTTGCAACTTAATCCATTAAACTAAGTTAAGAGAAAGAGATAATAATTAGATGAAGCATTGAAAGATATCATAATCTTAGATCTGGTAGTTAATTGAATTTTCTAAACAAATTTGTTGATTAATTGTAAATTAGTTTAGTTTTAAGTTTGTTAGATTTAATTTTGCTTTTTAATAATTTAATTTGTATTGTTTGGATAAAATTAGGTTGTGTTAATTTTAGTAATTAACAGTAAGAATTAATTCAATTTTCTGCAGAATCGACACTCTACTTACCATTATATTGTCTGTTTGATATGTATACTTGAGTGGGTAGAAAATTAAACAAGTTTTTAGCGTCGTTACTAGAAAATTGATTTTTAATTCTTTCTTGTTAATATTAATACCAAGCATTCCTAATCTTACTTCAAACTTTTTCTTTTAATTTTCAGGTACTATTGGTCATTATATGTGAAGCACTAGAAATTTGGAAATTGTTCGTTTTGATTCAAAAATTGAAAAAACTTTTCAAAGACTTTAGAGGAAAAAGCAACAAGTTTCTACTCCAAGGAAAAAAATGGCTGATTAACAAAGGGAAAAGACCAAGTCTTTGAGGGAATATGTTGTCCCACTGGTACAAAGTCTCCACTCTAGTATCCAAAGACCTCCTACTCAAGCCAACAACTTTGAAATTAAACTAGCCATTATTCAAATGATTCAGACTTTTGTTTATTTTAGGGGTTGGCCTAATGATGATCTTAATGCTCATATTGTGAATTTCTTGAAAATTTGCGACACATTCAAGGCTAATGGTGTTTCTAATAATGCCATAAGATTGAGGTTTTTCTTTTTCTTAATGAGAGAAATAGCAAAGAGCTGGTTAAATTTGCTTCTTATTAGTTCCATTAATACTTGAGATAATTTGGCTCAGAAATTCTTAGCAAAATTCTTTCCACTTGCCAAGATAGCAAATATGTGGAATGATATCACCTCTTTCATGCAGTTTGATTCTGAATCATTATATGAGTTTTGGGAGAGGTACAAGGATTTGTTAAAAAAGTGTCCTTACCATGGGTTACCTAAGTGGCTGTAAGTTTAGACTTTTTATAATGGGTTGTTAAGACTTATTAGAACCACCATTGATGCTATAGCTAGAGGTGCACTTATGGGTAAGTCCATTGATGAGGCTTATGACTTGCCTGAGAAAATGACTTCTAATAACTACTAGTGGCCATCGGAAAGATTAGGTGCAAGAAAAGTTGTTGGAGTTCATGAGCTTGAAGCAATTAATGCTTTGACTTCATAATTGGCTTCTCTTATAAAGAAAATTGATAAATTGAGTTAATGTTGTTCAGAGCCGCTTTGTGACTTGTGAACTTTGTGGAGAAGGTTATTCCAATGATAATTGCCTTACCTATTCTAAATTTTGTCAGTTTGTTGGAAATAAGCAACAAAACAACAATCCCTATCCCAACACTTATAATCTCGGTTGGAAGAATAATCTTAATTTCTCATAGAGCAACAACCAATGATCTTCATTAACATCTAAGCTAAACTTGCCACTTGGATTTCCACCTAGAGCTCCTATGCTAGAGAAAAAGCCTACAATGAAGGAGATGTTCATGCAATTCATGGCAAAGACAGATGCCTACATGATAAAGAATAACGCCTTGATGACAAAGACTGATACCTACATGACAAAGAATAATGACATCATTTAAAGTCAACTAGCATCAATGAAAAATTTTGAGATATAAGTGGGCCAACTTGCTAGTGCAATAAATAATAAACCTCAAGGTACCTTACCAAGTGACACAAAGCCCAAACTAAGAAAAGAAGGTAAAGAACATTGTAAAGTAATTACTCTCTAAAGTGGAAAAGAGATAAATAAAGAAGTAAGTGGTAAGGATTTAAGTTCTGAAATTTCAATTCAATTTGATGAAAAAGAAATTGAAAAATATGCTAAAAAAGAAATTGTAGTTGAAAAATCTATTGAAAAGTCAAAAAAAGAAAAATCACAATTAAAAACTGCTCCCACGCCTCCACCACCTTTTCCTTAAAAATTTAAAAAAGAAAAACTTGAGAAACAATTTTAGAGATTTCTTATTGTGTTTAAAAAGTTGCATATTAATATTCCTTTTGTCAAAGCTATGGAGCAAATGCCAAGATATGTTGAATTCTTGAAAGATATCCTGTTTATAAAGAGGAAATTGGGTGAGTTTGAAAATGTAGCACTTACTGAGGAGTGTAGTGCCATTATTCAGAATAAACTTCCTTCAAAACTTAAAAATTCAAGTAGTTTTAGTATTCCTCACACTATTGGTACTCTTTGTTTTGCTATAACTTTATGTGATTTGGGTGTAAGTATAAATTTGATGTTACTGTCCATTTATAAAAAATTGGGTTTGGAAGAGATTAAGCCAACTTTTGTGACTTTACAGCTTGTTGATTGATCCCTCTCCTATCCTTGTGGCATTATGGAAGATGTTTTGGTGAAAATTGGTAAGCTATTTTTCCAGTAGATTTTATTATACTTGACATGGAAAAAGATTATGAAATATTGATCATCCTTGGGAGACCATTCTTGAGAACTGTCAGAGCTTTAATTGATGTGGAAAAATGTGAGCTTACCTTAAAGGTTGAAGATCAAAAGGTAACATTCAATATTTTTAGAGCTTTAAAATTTTTCACTGAACATGGTGAGTGTTTCTCAATTAATGTGGTAGATAGCATTACTAATAATGTGTTTATTGAGAATTATTCTAATGATCCACTTGAAGCATGTAATAAAGATTATATTATCTTAATTAAGTTTGTTGGTCAAATTTTAAAAATATGGCCACCTAATTAGATTAGGCAAATTTAATTAAGGAAAGTTTTACTAATTTGTTGGAGATTCTAGTAAAATTAGTAATCTAAAATTAGTAAGAATATAAACACAAAATTATAAAATGGATAAAACTAATTCCTAAAAATGTTTAGGACTCATGATCAAATTTAGAAAGTTTCCTAATTTGATTAGGACCAAATTTGGAAAGTTTCCTAAACTGTTAGGACAAATTTGGTAAGTTTCTTAAAATGTTTAAGGCCTTTAAAATGATCATAAAACCTTTTTAAAATGTTTAGGATGGATTTCTAAATTAGTGAAGTTTCTTAAATCGTTTGAGATTTTAATTAAAAAAGTTGAATTAAAATGAACGTACTATTCTAAAATAAATTCAAATGAGATTGGAATTGGCTAAAGTTATTAATTAGATTACTCTCTTTGGTGAGTGATTTCAAATATGTGTTTTCCAAATCATCTTTTATATTAGAGGACATCAAATTGTTCAAACTTTGATCTTCAAATGTTGAATGATAAATTTTGAATGAAATGCAAGATCATCATCATAAAGAACATGTCTACTTTTACATGTTCATAATTAGATTACGGATGTATGAGGATGGTTATGGACTATAGACCCAATGTGATTGTGGATGTTTGGTTAAATTGCTATCTTTTATTCTCTAGATTTGTAAAATTCTCTCCTCATCTTACTCTCCTTGAATATAAAATGAGGTTTCTAAATTCTCTTATAATTTGAAAATAGGATTAGATTAGGAAAAGAATTTTGTAATCCAAAGATGGAGATCTAAAGCACCATGAAGATTAGAGGAGGATGCAAGCTAAGGCTTATAATGCATAATGTATTTTATCACTTTGGATTTGACCAACAAGTTTCCTTTGATGACTAAAGGAAACTAGAGTAGAAAAGTTCACAACCATCTTAGTAGAATAGCATATGATAGATTTACTTTATGCGATAAATTAAATGCTATACATGTTAAATAAATGAAACCCGAAAAGAAATAATAAAATCCCTCATGAAATATTGAGTCACATGCCACGTATGATCAAGATGCTTTCCACCTTCATAGCAAAAATTAGAGTTCTTCATATCAGAGACTTGTTGAGTAAACTCCAGGTCAAACATTATTAAGAATATGTTTATACTATGAAAGGTGGGTCTTACTTAACTAGTTTTATAAAATCCGAATGCTTAGAAACTTGATTATTATGAAACTAGAGGCAATGACTAGGCGAAACATATACGATATGTTTTGGCAAAGAGTTGCCACCACTTAATTGAATCTATGAGTCACATAAGTGATGTGATCAATAAGCTAAATTATCCACCTAACTAGGCTTATCATGGCTTGTTGGGCAAACTTAAGGTCATGGTAAGTTGAACGGGGTTCTAGCCCATCAGAAAGATTCTAGTAAAGACTTTTTGAAATGACTTTGAGGGTTATCATTTTAAATAAAATAGTGGGAGAGCTATTTAAAATATTAAAACCTTATTTTAAATAGTCCATGCATAATATTTACAAATCATTTATTTATTAAGGCTTACTTATATACATTGCTATGGCTAAAAACCTATCACTCCAGAGCATCTTGGATGCAAAGCAAACCCACTAGACCAAACCTAATGGAATGTTACTAAGACTGAAGAATTGCTCTCAAGAAAAAGGTTGTTTATCTGTAGTAAGCTTTGCCATAAACCCTTGTTGAGGTCAATGGAAATAAAGCATGGAATGCTCATTAAACTCATTAAGCCACATATATGATATTGGCTACTATGACTCCAAAGCTTCAAAAGCAACATAAGAACATGTATGCTAAATGTATGACTTTGCAAGCAAAAAAATTGTTTTATAAACAAGGTCATTCCAAATAAAATCATATGAACTATATGCATTCAACATAAAATTCTAACTTATCCTTTGAACTAATAGAACAAAATTCTAGAGAAACAAACTCTCCACAAATACAATACAAGAGCCCGTTCTAAGATCATGGGGGACGAGCATTCAGAAAGGATGGACAAAATTGAGAAGAAGCAAGAAGAAATCATGGGTCAGTTATCAAAAATTTTGGAATTGATATCTACAGATAAAGGAAAAAGAGCGGCAGGGAGTTCTGGTACACTAGAAGACGTTTAACAGACAGAAGCCCATACAGACCCTGTGTATCCACTTGGATTTACACCACCACTTGCAAGGAATGCGTCTATTCCCATGCCATCAATGGGTCAATATCCATTTTTTGGGATGCCAATGTCTACAGGGCCACCACCGACTTATGCCCAACAGAGGCCAATTGGAGGGGCAAGTCCTTCAGATCCCATCTCTGTACCTGATCTGGACGATCCAAAGGAACAAGAGAAGCTCAAATGTGGATCCGTTGAATCGAAGGACAATCCCGATACTCACCAGAAATTTGACCTTTTTGAGGAAAGACTATGCATGATAGAAGGAATGTGAATGTATAGTTCTATGGATGCAATTGAACTCTATGTCTTGTTTCAAATGTGGTTATACCCCCAAAATTCAAAGTTTCAAACTTTGAAAAGTATGATGGAACCAAGTGCCCGATCACACACACCACCATGTATTGTAGAAGGATGGCCGCATATGCTCATGGTGACAAACTCTTGATACATTGCTTCCAAGATAGCTTTACTGGTGCTGCAGCAAAATGGTACATCCAACTGGACCGCAATCGAATCCACACGTGGAAAGACCTTGCTCGGGCGTTTGTAGCTTAGTATAAGCACGTTACAGATATGGCTCCAGATCGCATTTCTTTACAAAACATGGAGAAGAAACCCACTGAAAGCTTCAAAGAATACGCTCAAAGATGGAGGAATGTGGCCTCTCAAGTTCAGCCACCATTGATTGAGAAAGAGACCACTGTAATGTTCGTTAACACCCTACGAGCCCCTTACTATGAACGATTGGTTGGTAGTGCCACAAAGAACTTTGCTGATATGGTGATTTCAGGAGAAATGATAGAAACTGCCATTAAGCAAGGGAAGATAGAATGAGGTGATACGATAAACACGAAGAAAGGGGGAACTTTTAAGAAGAGAGAGGGAGAAGCCCAAGCCATCACTTCAGGATAACACCAAGGAGGAATATACAATCCCTACCAGCCATACCCACCATACCCCTATTACCCAGCTGTGAACAACACTTCATAAAGCCCATACCTATATCCACCCATACCAAATGCCTTTCCTAACTTGTACCCATATACTCTCATCCAACGGACACCTTACCCCACAAATATTCACCCACCTACTTCCACACCTGTTACAGCTTCAACCACCCAACAAATAACACCTTCAAACAACCATACTGCTAGTGAATCAAGAGGATGGCGAAACAAGCAAGAGAAAGTGCAGTTTGACCCAATCCCAATCTCATATGTTGAACTCTTCACTCAGTTAGTTGCAAACCATCTAGTGGCACCTCTTGACATAGAGCCATTAAAACCTTCATTCCCGAGATGGTATGACGTTTTCGCCCACTGTGATTATCATTATGGAATCGAAGGTCACACGATCGAGAATTGCACAGCATTCAAGTATAAGGTGCAAGGGTTGATTAATGCAGGAATCCTGAACTTTGAAAAAAAACGGAATAGAATGTCAACAACAACCCACTGCCAAACATGCTGGGGTAGGGGTAAATGCAATTGAAAGGGAGGTGTATGCTAAAAGGAACATTCGGGAAGTGGAAACCCCCATGGAGAAAGTATTTAAAGCCTTGGTAAAGGCCAATATGCTCGAGGTTTGGCCGGAATGTTCTAATGTGAATGACTCGGGAGATATCCAAGGACCATATTGCTTGTATCACGAAGGATGTGTGGGGCATTTAATCCAAGATTGTAGTTCTTTTCCGGAAGGAAGTGCAAAGAATGATGGACGAATCAAGGATTGAATTTTATGTGGAAGCTTCAAAGCCAGCAGTAAACATGATAACCAAGAAGTCCACTCACCCAAGAAAGATAAAGCCTTTAACTATTTTCTATGAACCAAGAGAAGGGTTTGTGGAAGACAGAACCCATGCCAAAATGACCATCGAAGTCCCTAAACCTTTCCCCTACAAAGATGACAAAGCTGTCCCATGGAACTACAATTGCAATGTACAAGTTTCAAAAGCGGGGAAATGGATAGTTGAATCTTAAAGATGATGCTGCAAATATAACTGGTGTTGGAGGGATTACTCGCAGCGGACGTTGCTATTCACCGGAAGCATTGGATAATCTTAGGAAGGAGAAGGGAAAGGAAAAAGAGCAAAGTTCGAGAGAAAAAAAAGGTGCAACCTCAAGAATCGACAAATAGCTCAAAAGTACCAGTGTTAAAAAAAGAAGCTGTCGAGTTCCTTAAGTTCATTAAACATAGTGAGTACAATGTGGTTGAGCAATTGAACAGGTTGCCTACTCGTTTTTCACTATTATCTTTGCTCCTCAGCTCGGAACCACATAGGAACTCTTTGATGAGGATTCTGAACCAAGCATATGTGGATCACGACATTTCAATTGAAAATTTAGACTACATCATTGGGAATATTTCAGTGGGTAACATAATATCCTTTAGCGATGAAAAATTCCCTTCTGGAGGTAGGGAAAACTACAAAGCCTTGTATATCACTACCAAGTGTAAAGGCTGTACCGTCATAAAAGTGCTACTTGATAACGGATCGTCCTTAAATGTGATGCCTATGAGGACCCTGGCCTGCTTACCCATCAACATGTCCTACATGCGAAAGAGTCAAATGATCGTGAGAGCCTTCGACGGAACAATGAGAGAAGTAGTAGGGGACATTGAGATACCGATGGAAATTGGCCCGTGTACCTTTACCATTGAATTTCAGGTTATGGATATCACTCCTTCATACAATTATTTGTTGGGAAGACCTTGGATCATATGGCTGGGGCCATACCTTCATCTCTTCATTAGAAGGTCAAGTTCATCGTGGATGGGAAGATTGTCTGTGTTAACGGGGAAGAGGACTTACTTATAAGCAAGCCAGTGGATACTCCTTACGTGGAAGCTGCGAAAGAAGTGCCTGAATGTTCCTTCCGATCCTTCGAGTTTGGTAACACCACATATGTTGGAGAAGGAACCACACCGCCTATTTCGAGGCTTTCCAAAACCACCAAGATGGCTGTCAGTCAGATAGTAGGGAAAGGATACCGAGCGAGGGCAAGACTGGGAATAGAACTACAAGGCATTAGAAGGCCCATACGTGCTACCAAAAATGAAGAAAGGTTCAGCCTAGGGTATAAGCCAACTAAGAAGGAAATAGAAAATATGATAGCCGAAAGAAGAAAGGAAAGGTTGGCTCGCTTTAAGGGGCATGAGTTGGAAATCCATGGAATGACATATCCTCATCTCTACGATACATTTCAATCTGGAGGCTGTATCTTTCTTGAATCACTCACCCTTGGGAGCCGAGAACCAGTGTCAGCTTTAGGGGAAGCCTTTTTTGATTTATCAATATGTGCAACGGAGGAAGGTGAAAAGCAGCCAGGAAATGCGGATGGGATTCCTACTACATACCTCGGGCCATCGAATTTGAAGTTGAGTAGTTGGACCACCATGAGTTTACCAATCACTTGTGATTTAATTTCAAAGTAATGCAAATTAAACATCCGTTCTTATGCCCAAAAGCATTGGAAATTTTATGTATCGGGCTTTTTATCATTTATCATTCTAATAAATTGACATGCGTAGTGCATTTCTCATATCTCTCTTCATGGTTCACCATTTCCATTCGTGTCATTTCATCCCTTTATTTTAACTATTTATCTATACAATAGCTCTACATATTTCAATTTTCTTTACCTTACAAGACTCTAAATAATGAATGTGAAGATGATAATGACAGTGGTTTTGAGGTTAATTTTGAAAAAGGTATAAGTGTCAGCAAACTTGATGATACAGAAAACGTTGAGGATTATGATTTAACTCCGGACTTGTTAAGACTAGTAGAACATGAGAGGAGACAAATTGTCCCACATCAAGAGACACTTGAAACGATTAATTTGGAAAATGAAGAAAACAAGAAAGAAGTTAGAATTGGTATGACGTTGGTGACAATTGAAAAAGAAAAACTAATAAAGCTACTCCATGAATATGAAGATGTGTTTGCATGGTCCTATCAAGATATGTCAGGACTTAATACAAACATTGTAGCCCATAAACTGCCTTTGAAACCTGAATGCAAACCAATTAAGCAAAAGTTGAGAAGAATAAAACCTGAAATGCTGTTGAAAATTAAAGAAGAGGTGAAAAAGTAGTTCGATGCAAGATTCTTGAAAGTAGCTAAATATCCCGAATGGGTTGCAAATATTGTCCCAGTGCCTAAGAAGGACGGGAAAGTGAGAATGTGTGTGGATTATCGAGACTTGAATAGAGCAAGCCCAAAAGATAATTTTCCTCTTCCCCATATTGACACCCTTGTTGATAATACTGCCCGCCATTCCATGTTTTCCTTTATGGATGGCTTTTCAGGGTATAACCAAATTAAGATGGCACTAGAGGACAGAGAGAAAACTACCTTCATAACTATGTGGGGAACCTTTTGTTATAAGGTAATGCCATTTGGTTTGAAGAATGCTGGGGCGACTTATCAACGAGCCATGGTGACTCTTTTCCATGACATGATGCATAGAGAAGTCGAGGTGTATGTGGATGATATGATTGTAAAAGCTCACAAAACAGAGGACCATGCGACCAATCTTGAAAGGTTATTTAAGAAGTTACAGAAATTTCAGCTCAGATTAAATCCGGCAAAGTGCACTTTTAGAGTCACTTCAAGAAAGCTACTGGGTTTTGTCGTCAGTGAAAGAGGAATAAAAGTTGACTCGGATAAGGTTCAAGCAATCCGTAATTTGCCTCCTCCCAAAACGCAGAAGGAAGTTAGGGGATTCTTAGGAAGGTTGAATTATATAGCCCGGTTCATATCACAACTCACACTCAAATGTGACTCGATCTTCAAGCTCCTTCGCAAACATAATCCTGGGGCATGGAACCAGGGATGCCAAGTTGCTTTTGACAAAGTTAAAGAATATCTATTGAGTCCGCCAGTATTGGTACCACCTGTGGCCGGGAGACCCCTCCTCTTGTACCTGACAGTAAATGAAGGATCCATGGGATGTGTGTTGGGACAGCATGATGAAACTGGTAAGAAGGAAAAGGCAGTTTACTACGTGAGTAAAAAGTTCACTAAGTACGAGTCCAAGTATTCCTCGTTGGAAAAAATGTGTTATGCTTTAGCATGGACGGCTCATCGACTCAGGCAGTACATGCTATATCATACCACTTGGCTCATTGTAAAGTTGGACCCTATTAAATACATCTTCGAGAAACCATCCTTATCAAGTAGAGTGGCAAGATGGCAAATGTTGTTGTCTGAATATGATATTATATACGTGTCCCAAAAAGGTATCAAAGGAAGTGCAATCGCAGATTTTCTGGCGAAAAGGGTGGATGAGGATTATGAACCAATGGAGTTTGAGTTTTCAGATGAGGACTTGATGTCAATATGCCAAACAAGTGAGGAGGAATCGAAGAAAGAGAATTGGAAGATGTTTTTCGACGGAGCTTCAAATGCCTTGGGGCATGGCATAGAGGTCGTGTTAGTGTCACCAGAAAGAGATCATTATCCCGTCATAGCTAAACTCAACTTCTATTGCACCAATAATGTGGCTGAATATGAAGCTTGTGTCATGGGTCTTCAAGCAGCAATCGAGAGGAAAATTCACGTTTTGGAAGTGTATGGGGACTCTGCTTTGGTTATTTATCAGTTGCGAGGAGAATGAGAGACACGTGACTCGAAGTTAGTCTGGTATCACAAGTATGTTTCAAAGCTGATTGAAAATTTTGATAAGATTTGCTTCACCCATTTGCCCCGAGAGGAGAACCAAATGGCCGATGCATTAGCCACGCTGGCGGCAATGTTCAAAGTTGGTACCAATGTCAAGATTCAACCCATCATGATTAATCTTCGAGAGTGCCCCGCACATTGCTCCAGTGTAGAGGAAGAAGTATACGGGAAACCGTGGTACCATGATATTGTGCATTATCTCAAGTTTCAGCAGTATCCGGAGCAAAGCTCAGAAAACAATAAGAAAACCATTAGAAGGTTGGCAATGAATTTCTTTTTGGATGGGGACATTTTATACAAGAGAAGTAGAGATCAAGTGCTTTTGAGATGTGTGGATTCAGCCGAAGCTCGGAGAATAGTTGAGGAAGTTCACGAAGGAATTTGTGGGGCACATGCAAGTGGGCATATGTTGGCAAGACAGGTCATGAGAGCAGGGTATTACTAGCTCATGTTGGAAACGAATTGTATAGATTTCGCTCAAAAGTGTCACAAGTGTCAGATATACGCAGACGGAATTCACACTCCTGCTAATTCACTGCATGTATTGACATCACCATGGCCATTCTCAATGTGGGGCATGGATGTGATTGGGTTAATATCCCCGAAGGCATCAAATGAGCATCGATTTATTCTGATGGTAATTGACTACTTCACGAAGTGGGTAAAAGCAGCATCTTATGCTAATGTGACCTAGAAAGTGGTATGTAAGTTCATCCAAAAAGAAATAATATGCCGCCATGGTCTCCCGAAAAGGATCATCACAGATAACACTAGTAACCTTAATGGTTCAATGATGAAAGAGGTTTGTGCCAAGTTCAAGATCAAGCATCACAATTCAACGCCTTATCACCCAAAGATGAATGGAGCGGTAAAAGCAGCCAACAAGAACATCAAAAGGATAATTGAAAAGATGACAGATGTATACAAAGATTGGCATGATAAGTTACCCTTTGCTTTGCATGCTTATCGCACAACAGTCCGAACTTCCACGGGAGCTACACCGTTCTCTTTGGTATATGGGATGGAAGCAGTTTTGCCAATTGAAGTAGAAATCCCTTCCTTTCGAGTCCTTAAAGAAGTACAGTTGGAAGAAGCTGAATGGGTTAACGCTCGTTATGAGCAATTGAATCTCATAGAAGAAAAAAGGTTGATGGCACTTGCCATGGGCAGTTATATCAAAAGAAAATGATGAAGGCATATGGCAAAAAGGCACATCCTCGACAGTTCTGAGAAAGAGAGTTAGTATTGAAAAGAATTCTCCCGAACCAGCAGGATCCTCGCAGGAAATGGACACCGAATTGGGAAGGACCATTTGTGGTGAAGAAAGCTTTTTCAAGAAGAGCACTAATTTTGGCAGAAATGGACGGAATGGAGTTTTCCAACCCAGTGAATGTCGATGCTATCAAGAAATATTTTGCATAAAAAAATCAAAAAAAAAAGAAAAAATAAAATTTTCAAGTTGAAAACCTGAAACGGCGGCTTGAATATGGGAGATGTGTTTAAGGCGAAAACCCGAAAGGGCGGTCTAGACATGAAGGAGGTCCGAGTACTACAAAGGCTTAACACAAAATGGGCGAAAATCATGATTCGAGATGTTCAGACAAAAGACAAGGGAGCTGACGATTGTGCCTGTTTCGGGAAAAATTTCGAGACTACTGTCAATATCTATCGGAACAGTCATTAAGAAAGAACTGTATCCCTTTTGTATTAATTGATTTTCCCCTGTTCCTTGTCATTATGCCTGATTGTAGAAACTTCCATTTTTTCTAATGAAAAATAGCCTTTCTGCTTCCAACATTGTCATCATTTCTATTCTGCCAAAAGAGGAGATATGAGTACATTGCATTGCATTTGTCATAAAATTGGAATGATATTTAATAAAGAGCATGATAAAGTAAAGAAATGTTTGCAGTATTTTGAAAAAGGATCATAATTGACGGGGAATGAAATGGAGTTTGGTAATATAAAAAAAGAAAGAGAAAAGACTAAGAAAAGAGAGAAAAAAATGGAAATAACAACAGAATGGAGAACAGTAAAAATGTGACGAATGATTGAACCATGCATATGATAGAGGAAGAAAATAGTTGCGAGCAATGAATTGGGGGAGATGAGAGATCGAAAGCGTCATCGGTTCATCCCCTATTGATCAAAGAGAAGGCTAAAAAAAAACTGATGAAGTTAATTAGGATATTTAAATTGCCATGTTCAAAATTTTAAAACAACTGAAGAAGAGGGAAATTCATCTTTAAAGTTGTAGAATCTCATATGAGGAATTGATTATTTTTCACCATTTCAAAAAAGAGAAAAAGGTTTCGTTACCTCAGTTTTGAGGAGTTCATTTTTAAAAAAGTCTCATTGCCTCAGTTTTGAGGAGTTCATTTTAAAAGTTCGTTGCCTCAGCTTTGAGGAGTTTATTTTAAAAGTTCGTTGCCTCAGTTTTGAGGAGTTCATTTTTAAAAGTCTCATTGCCTCAGTTTTAAGGAGTTCATTTTAAAAATTCATTGCCTCAGTTTTAAGGAGTTCATTTTTAAAGTCTCGTGGCCTCAGTGTTGAGGAGTTCATTTTTAAAATCTCGTTGTCTCAGTTTTGAGGAGTTCAGTTTAGAAGTTTCGTTGCCTAAATTTTGAGGAGTTTATTTTTTTTAAAGTCCCATTGCCTCAATTTTGAGGAGTTCATTTTTAAATTTTGAGGAGTTTATTTTAAAAGTTCGTTGCCTCAGCTTTAAGGAGTTCATTTTTAGAAGTTTCGTTACCTCAGCTTTGAAGAGTCTCATCTAAAAAAAAAAGTAGAAGAAGGAACCTTGGTAAGAGAATTAAAGAATTTAGTCAAATACAGTGTCTACGTCTTTTCACTATTTTGAATTTTTGAAATGTGCAAAGAGAGGCAGCTGTAGACACTGTAAAAGAAAAAAGAAAAAAAAATTCTAATTAATTAAAAGTGAACAAAAAATAAACAAAAAAAATAAAAAACAAAAAAAAAAGAAAAAGGGAAAAGGTACGACTAGCAGGGTGCGGACGCACCCTGCCAAGCACCTCCCTCACCCTACCAAACGCGAAAAATTCGAGGATGGCAGGGTAGTGGAGGCACTACACTCGGCCAAAAACTAAGTGTATAAAGCCCCCACTGTAGCAATCACAAGGGGGAGGCCAGAACCTGCAAAATCAAAAAAATCGAAAAGAACCAAGCAACCAAAAAACACAAAAATCCTTAGTCTCTAATAGCCAACAATCCCTAGCCACAATAACCAAAGAAAATAAAAAAACCTAGAATAATCTAGCAGCCAGTAACCACAAAGAAGAAATAAAAGTGTCGTCAGTTTTGGGTGAAATGAGATCTGGGTAGGTGTCCCAATCGGAGGAGAAAATAGGAAGCTTGAGGGAATGCCGCCGGTTGTGGGAAAGGAGATCTGGTGTGTGGGTTCGCTGCCTGAAGAAGAAGGAAAGGTTGGGGTCTTGCTACCGTCGACGAAAGGAAGAAGCAAGGAAGCTCGAGGGACCGCCGGTTGTTGGTGCTGTCGACCATCGTGCCACCAGATCCAGCGAAAGGCAGCCCACAGCAAGGTAAAAGAGAGAACGTCGGCGAAGGGAGGTCCGGTTGTAAGAAAGCCAACGAGTAACGTTAAAGAGAAAGGTGAGATTTTTAGAAAGGGAAGAGAGAGTCCGACGATAGAGAGAGAAAATAAAGGCAGAAAATGAAGATCTGAAGGAGAAAGAGATCTTTTATACTCAGATCTACGCTCAAACGACGTCGTTTCAAAAAAGGGTTGTAAACAATTAAAAAGCTTGAAACGGTACCGTTTTGGGCACCAAAGGGCTGAATTCTTGAGCCAGGCTTACAAGCTTTTCGGGTCAGCCCGATCCACCTTGAGCCGGGTCGGATAGTGCTTTGGGAATGGGCCGTGGGTCGGCTTGACAGCTTGGGTCCACTTGACCCATAAAGGTAACCTTTTTATTTCATTTTTTATTTTTTATTTTTTTAAAATTTTGTTGGGTGATTTAGGTTGATTTATTATATTGGGTTTTAGGATTAATGTTTAAATAGGTATGATCTAGATTTAATAGTCTTAACTTGATATTCTAAACTACACAAATATTAAAATAATTATAATAAAATAAGTATGAGAATCCATATTAGAAAGTTAACTCTTTAAGAAAGAAATAAATAAAAAAATATATATAATATATCATTATATTAACTACAAGCATAGTATAACCGAGGATGGGATAATCAGTCGGGACGCGAGAAGTCGCAATCCCAAACCCATATTCTCTAGGTTCGGAATTCAAATTAAGGCTCCACCAGTACGATGGGAGGGCCTCGATTTTGATATCCCGAAATTTTTTATGAAAAAATAAAAAAAATCACAACACAAAATCTTCAAAATAATAATAATAGTAATAATAAAAAAAATAATAAATAGACAAATAATAAAAAATATCAAAGAATTAATAAAAAATAAAATGATAATAACAATGATTCAAATATGTATATATATAAATTTATGAAATGTTAATATCCATGACATTAAATAAATAGACAAATAGTATAAATCATCAATAAGGAAATTCCAAATAAATAAGTAGTTTAGAAATTAAACATTAAATATTTAATAGTACAAACTATAGATTAATAAAAATGTTAAGTAAGGAAAAAATAAGATAAAAAGTGGAAAGAACAAAATAGAATTCAATATAAACATAGATGTAAAATTTTAGGCATTAGATTTGAATAAAAGATTGCTTACAAAAAATAATAATAATATAATAATAATCGAAATATAATAAATATATAATAAATAATATAAAAATAAAAAATAGTAAAAAATAATAAAATTCTTGTTCACTAAAATAACATGGAATCATAAATAATTTATCTAATTATAAAAGGAAAATATAGGAGAAATTTAGAATAAAAATGTAAGGCATAAAAAATAATAATTAGACATAAAATAGAAAACATGATAAAAAAATAAAATAAAAATAATAATTAAATAATAAAAATTGACAAAAAAAATATATAGATAATTGCATTAGCCTAGCATATATATATGTTGCATCATGCATATCATTGCATATAAACATTTCTGTTTTCGAGTTTAAGCCCCGATGATAAGACTTTCTGAGGATCTTGCGAAGGCGTGGTATTTCTCGGATAGTTCCCTAAGTGAAAAGATGTCCTCAGATCCCACCAGCATGATGGGAGGGCTCGAGAAACATCTTTAATAAAAGGCTTTTGCCCGAATTAGGCTCATTATGCACGAAAATATTTTTTTAAAAGAAAACGTACGATGACTTCGATGATGAGAATTACTCGTCAAATTTGCGAAGGTGAATTTCTCGGATAATTCCCTAGGTGAGAGAATATCCCGAATCCCACCAGCATGATAGGCGAATCTGGGAGAATATCCTCGATAAAAGGTTATTCGTCCAACATTTTTATCTCACACCATGCATTTCATCTTACTTCACATTTGCATTCCATTTTAGGATAAATAAGGGATAAAATAAGAGAATCATAACTAAGGAAGTATAATAAAAGTCTAATAGGATAATCTAAAAATGGTATCGTTCATGGAACGGGCATCCCGGGGGTGCTAATCCTTCCTCGGGCGTAATCGTACTCTCGAACTTAGATATAAAAAAACGTCGACCAATTTAAGGTTCTTTTCAATGAGCTTAAAATTAATTTAAGGCTTCATTGATTAGAATCGAGTCAACAGGTGGCTAATCGTACCTAGTAAAAAAGATTGGTGGCGACTCCTAATTCCTAATTTTTTAGTGAGTTCTCACATCACGTTTGGCAGTCGGGTTCCCGGACCCGCACGTTACGACACATTAGTAGTCTAAATTAGTTTAATTTCAATTTAGTACCAATGTAGTAAGTTTCTCGATTTTGTACTATGTCTAGGTGGTGAATCCTCCGATAAAGGTAAGAAAATTGTACCCGAGGATCGATAGTCAGAGTACTCTAGAAATTCGACTCTCGAAATGGTGAGTAACCTTATCATCATTTTAATTATCTAAAGTATGTTTTAACTCGGTTTTGGTGAAATTTTATGAAAATGAGTTAAATGCCTAAGTTTAGGTTTTGCAAACAAAAATGTGTTTAAATGAAAAGATTTTATAAATTGTCTTGAAATGAAATAATGATTTTAAAAATAGAGTAATTGGAGACCACCGGTATGTTATAAATTTATGATTGGAAATTGATGGCTTATGTTATATTGTTATTGTGTTGGCATGACTAGTTGGGCTGTGTTTTATGAATTGTATGAATTGTTTTATTTTACCCTTGCAGGCTAGGTAGTAAAATATTAGCCTTGTCATGCTGTTAAAATTTTATTGTATGGTGGGCTTAGCTTACTACAGTAGGCGAATTTTGTGGACCAGCCTATTAGAGGGGCACGAAATCTAGATATATATATATATATATATATATATATATATATATATATATATATATATGTACCTCGGTCGGAGAGGCATGTAGGGTATCTCCTGAGGTATGGACAGAGTTCAAGTCATGCCGAACCACCTCGTGATGATGAACTCCGCTAACGCCAAGGAATTGTTGTGTTTTTCAAACTAAAAATATGTTTACGTGTATACGAAATTTTTAACTGCCTTGACGGACTCGGTTAGATGCCTCGGTCAAGGTATCCACGAGAATGATTTTGGCAGGAGCCAAGTTTTTAAGATACTCATAAGCCATGTTGAATATTTAAAAGAAATGAATATTTATGTTATGAAATAAATATTGAGATGAAATATTTTAATTGTCTCCTTTTACTCGACTTTAGATATTTCGGATGATGTTTGTTTACTCACTGGGATTATAAAATCTCACCACTCTCCTTTCCACCCATTTCAGGTTCAGATTAGGTTGTAGATAGTTGATTTCATCGAGGACTACCCTTGGATTTGCAGTCCTTCAAACTGTAGGTTCACAGTCCTCTTTACTTTTGGTTATTCAGGGGTCCACTTGTTATTGTAAATTAAATTAAATATGCTGACTTACTGTATTACAGTATGTATGAATTTATTTAGCTTTTGCGCTACAAAAGTTATTTACGTATAACTCTATAAATATTATTTTATAAAAAATAGAATATTTACTTAATATTTCTTTTATTTTCTTATTATATCCAAATAATCGCAATTTTGTTTTAAATGAAGATTTTAGACTTTAAAACTCATTTTTGATTATGAATTATGTGTTTTGTATTTGCTTACTACATTATTAGCGGATTTCGAGATTTTTGAGGAAAAATGACCAAAATGCCTCTGTGAGGAAAATTTTATTTTTTCTATTGTTTTGAATTGGAAATAGTTTATAATCTCTCGAAACATGATTTTAGCAACTAATACTCATGGGGGAAGCAAGAAAAATTGATGTTAAGCCTTGTGATGTTTTGATTGACATTTCGAGTAATGAATGTCTATCGGGACGTCACGGCGATTGTCACGGGCTCGGTGGGAGTTTCGGGTCGTGACAATATATATTAAAAGACATTATATGTTAATTAACAATAATAGTTTCATGAATTAATTTAATTAATTATATGAATTTGTTCTTAATTTCATGAAATTAAAAAGAACACTTAGGTTCCAAAACTATTCTAATATCAAAAGCTTTCTTTAAATATATATATATATATATATATATATATATATATATATTAGAAGATTATATAAACAATGGTATATATATTATAATTAATAATTTTATAAGTCATAATTTTTGTAATGTTAATACAAAATAGAAAGTAAATATATTTAAATTAAAAGTATATAAATAATATATATAAAAGTAGGATAACTTATTAGGTCAATTGGTTGACACATGTCATTCTCAATTAAATTAATTTTTTATACACCTTATGTCAAAATTATGTATTTTTTACATTTGAAGGGTTTTTTCCTTTTATTTATTTTAGTAAAAAATACTTGAAAACAATAATTTATAACTTTTAATGCTTAAAGGATGGATTTATTTAATATTTATCAATTACAATTTAATATTATTTTTTGTTTATATCCTCTTATTTTACATGAACTTGAATTCATAGTATTTAGACATCTCTTTTATATATGAATGTTTAAATTCAAGTAAATATCCATCCAATTCATTGAACAAAATAAAAAAAGTCAAGAAAGTTTATTCAGTTCTTAATAAGCATAACACACAGTTATCATTGAATAAATAAATCAACTGAATTTGATAATCTTTAGCCATTCATTTATATATAAAAGGTAAATACTATTAGAAATAGTAACTATTTTCTATTGATAAGATTTTTACATTATATTATTGCCTTATATTGTAAAACTATTTATCTCAATTTGCCAATAGTATAGACTATATACTTTCTCATTTCTTAATGTTTTATTATATATCTAACAATCTTTAATAGGATATATTATCTTCTTTGAATAAGTATTGTTTTATAACTATATATGTAGGTGCAGGTTTTCGGTAAACCAGCAAGAACTATACATTTATGTAGTTCAGTAATACAATATAGCTTTCCCTACAAACTTTTTTGAAGGTACCAAATTGAAGTTCACTCTAACATAATTTATACTTCTTGTGATCTTTTCTGTAATGTAGTTACAAGCACTATCCTTGTAAAGCCTGACCTTATAAAATACTCGTCATGACATACATGTGATGATAGCATGATTGCATGCTAGGAAAGTCCCGAAAAATTTACAAAAGTCGGTATTGTACCTAGAGGTACAACAAAGTTGATTTAATCCTCGAACTAGATCAAATACTAATTTTAAGGTGCAATTAAGAGCTTCACAGTCCATGGATGACTCAAAATGGTAATTCAGAGTTTGAGGATCAATTTGGAGTCAAACCGGAATTTTCACTATCTAGGGGCAAAATGATCATTTGCCACCTGAGGACAAAGTGGGAATTTTAGAAAAGATTTTTTTTGGTCCCATTTGACTTATTGGAGTATGATTTGAGTATTGGAGTATGATTTAGAAGTGAAAAATTTTAATTTCGGTATAATTTAGAGTATAGGGGTAAAATGGTAATTTTGCCACCCCAAGGGCAAAATTGTAATTTTCCACCACCAGGACATTTGTCCAGCACATGGTCTTCCTTTATCCTCATTTTTGACCTTTGACTAATCATGTGGTGGAGATAAAAAGTTTAAATTTTTAAAGTTTTAAAAATGGACCAATAAGAAAATGCCATATGTCAAGCTTATGATATTTTATTATTTAACTTAAAAATCAGCATAAATCAGCCCATTACTCTCCAAATATTCGGCCAAGCAAGGAAGAGAGGGAAAGAAAGGAAGAACAAACCCTAGGTGAGGAATTTCAAGAGAAAAAGTGTGGAAAATCAAGGAAAACAAGTGAAAAAGGTAGGATTTTTCAACTTAAGCTTGAAATCTATTTTCCTTAAGCATTTCTCCTTATTTTTCATGCTTAAATTACATGTTTTTATGATGAATTGTTGGCTGATCAAAATGGGTATGGAGAGAGAAAGTTGTTGGATTGATTTGATTTTAAGTTATGTTAGTATTTTTAGTTAGTTTAGCATATTTAGAAACAAAACAATAAGAAAAGAATTTATTTTCTCCAACCACCATCAATGGCCGAATTTACCATGTGTTGAGTGGGGATGAATTTGATTTTTATTCTGGGAGAATTGGTTAGAAAATGATGAATTATGGTGTGAAAAAGTAGTAGGAAAAATCACGGTGTTAATGCACCATTATTGGCCGAAAATTTTAAGAAGAAAAGTGAAGATAGTTTTGCCAAAATTTAGGTTATTTGAAATGAGTTTGGTGAATTAAGATATTGGAAAAGAATTGAAACAATTTGGAGTAATTTGGGATTAAATTGGACACGTTCGTAATTTAATCGGGTGATAAGACGAATTAGGTCAATACCGGGTTTAAATAGTTACCAGTGCATTTTTGCATTCCATATCATGCATTAGTAGTCTAAATTAGTTCAATTTAGTACCAATGTAGTGAGTTTCTCAATTTTGTACTGTGTCAAGGTGGCGAGTCCTCCGATAAAGGCAAGGGAATTGCATTCGAGGACCAGTAGTCTGAGTATTTCGAGAATCGGCACTCTAGACATTGTGAGTAAACTTACTGTCATTTTAATTATCTAGGGTGATTTTTAGATGATTTCATTAATTCTATGGAAAAATGGATTTAAAAAGGTAAATTTTCATGTTTTATGAATAAAGGTGTTCCAATGAAATTAATTTATAAATTGTTTTGAAATTAATAGTGATTTTGAAAAATAGAGTACACGGAGATTGTTAATTGTGGCAATTTGATTGTTTAAATTGATTGACTTATGATAAATCGGGCATGATTGGCTAGTTGGCAATTGTATTGAAATACGAATTGTTTGGTTGCCCTGAAAGACTGCGAATTACAAAATTACCATATCATGTTATTGAGTTTTATTGTATGGTGGATTATATATTAATTAATCACTGCAGTAGGGGGTTTATGTGGACCAGCCTTTTAGAGGGGCACGGTAAACCCCATTATATTCTTACCTTGAACGGAGAGGCGCGTAGGGTATCTCCTAGGGTAAAGCTTATGGTTCACTTCACGCCAAACCATCACGTGAGGGGGAACTCAGCCAACGCCAAGGAACGGCTATGTTTTCAAAACAAAAACATGATTTATGTGAAATGTGAATTTTAATAGCCTTGGCGATCTCGATAGGATGCCTCGGCCAAGGTGTCCCTGAGAATGGATTTATGGCACAAGCTTGGTTTTTATGAAATTCATAAGCCTCTTCACGTATTTTAAATGAAATATATTCTAATGCTGTGACCCAGTTTACGATGATTTACTTTATTGTCTCCATGTACTCAACTCTAGATGTTTATGATGATGTCTGTTTACTCATTGGGATTTTATAATCTCACCACCCTCCTTTCCACCAATTTCAGGTTCAGTATAGACTGTAGATAGCTGATCTCATCGAGGACTACCGTTGGATCTGCATTTTCCAAACCGTAGGTTCACAGTCCTCTTTACTTTTGTTTATTCGAGGGCCCTCTTGTTATTGTAAATTAAATTAAATATTTTGGCTTACTGTATTACAGTATGTATAAATTTATTTAGCTTTTACACTACAAAAATTATTTACGTATAACTCTATAAATATTGTTTTCTAAGAAAATAGAATATTTTACTTAATATTTTTTTTATTTTCTTATTATATTCAAATAACCATAATTTCGTTTTAAATGAAGATTTTAGACTTTTAAACTCATTTTGAATATGAATGATGTGTTTTGTACTTGTATATTACATTTTAGCCAGTTTCGAAATTTTTAAAAAAAATGACCAAAATACCCCTATGAGATAAAAAAATTAATAATTTTTTTTGTTTTAAGTTGGAAACAGCTTAAAATCTTTTAGAACACGATATTTGACAATGGTTGCTCACAAGGGAAATGAGAAACTGATAGTAAAGCCTTGTGGGGTTTCGGGTTGACATTTCGAGCAATAAGTGTCTACCGGGACACCGCGGCGGTTGTCACAGGCTCGAGGGGAGTACCGAGTCGTGACAATCCTAGTATATATATAATAGTAATTATATTCCTTTATAATATGATATAATATTCATATTATTTAAACATAATTAACAATCTAATAATTTTTTAATTTAAATATATTAATATCATCATATTAATAATTAAAGTAATCATACTTTTCATATATTTGTTAGTTTTTAACAAAAAGAATTACTTGTAAAGTTGGTAAAAATTGTAAATTTTTAATTTAATTATTAAAATAATAATAAAATAATAAAATATTTATAAATAGTAATCGGGTTTGAGTAATGGATACCTAAGGGGTGGTACCCGAACTCGATACGGGTACTAAAATCACTTCCCGAATCCATCTCAAACCTGGTCATAGGGTGCCTTAACCCTATATAATGGGGTCGGATATCCGTAGATACCCTACAAGTGAGTACACATTGTCATCCTATCCATTTATGTTAAGGCTTATGACTATGAAATGTGGGATATCATTACCGATGATCCTTTCATTCTTATGATTACTAATTCGGTAAATGGTGAGAGAACTCTCAAAGATAGAAATAAGTGGACAAAAGTTGAAATGAGGAGAGTACAAATAAACTCTAAGACCATGCACATCCTCATTTGTGCACTTGATTATAGAAAATACAATAAAGTGTTCATGTGCAAATGTGCCAAGGAAATTTGAAAAAAATTAAAAGAGTTATATGGAGAAACAAAGAAGGAAAAGGAATTGGAAGACAAGTCTTGTGAAAATCAATGCTCAACAAACAACATGACAAATACAAGCAAGGAATCAAGTGAAGATGAATCTTCAAATCAAAACACACAATAACATATCTCCTCTACATTTTGCTAGTTCCTCATGCTTTTTTTTTTCTAAAATTTTAATTGATGGGATGCCATCAATCGTTTCAAACTTAAAATCCTTCGTCTCGTCTCCTTCTAATATAGTATTGCAGCATTAATATCAGACGAGGATTCCTTGTCATCAGTTTCATCTCCATATGTATCCATATCATTATTTGAAAATAAATCCTCTCTTTCAGAATTCATCAACGCATCCTTCAAAGAAGGATTGTTATGAGCCACAATTGTATCGCCAATTGACAGATTCTCCAAACTCTCACTATATAAACGAAATCTTTTTCTCGACTGATCATCCAAAAGTGAAGGAGTGTCCATATTGAGTAGCGCACCTTCCGTCACCTCCGCCTCCATTTCTTATAAAAAAATAAAAAGATTTATGGAACAAATCATCCTATTAAAAAAAATAATTAACACAACTTCTAGCTTTAGAATTGTAATCAATTTTATAAGTTGTATCCTTCATTCATGATAAATCAAATTAGTGAATAGTAAATAATATTTTTTTACAAAATTATCTGTTTATGTGATCTAATAATTTAATTATTTATTTTTATTATATCAAAAATCAAAATGGAAGGTGTATTTCAATACTGTGAAATGTATACTCTAATAACTTTGTTGAAAGTCTAAGCCCTGACGGGTAGTAGACGGAAGGACTGAAAAGTAACCGAAGTGTTAAGTAGTGGCATGCGTGTTGTAGCGATGACAAACGTAGACGTGGAAGTGCTATAGCCTTTGGATTCAATTTCGTCATTTTGCACATAAACCGTCGGATCAAAATCCTTAAAATTCAGGGTCGAACATAAAAACCCTAAGGCGTAGACACTGGAGCTGGCTCTGTGGGTTCTAAGAAACCTCTTCCATCCCTCATTTTCATCCTTGCCGTAGCGGCATCTATTCTCAATACTTATAAAGGTTCAATACTTAATTCGCTGTTTCTTTTACGACTCTTTGGTATTTTCATTACTATCTTCCATTTCTGTCAGTTTTATTTCCGTCTCTTACTTTGGTTGGCATAACCCTGCTGCTTCTTTTTCTGGGGATAATGTGTTCTACTCTGCCCCTTTGTCTTTAGATCTAGTAGCGTGGATTAATTTGGTTTTGGGTTGTTTATTTATGTTTTTTGGATGAATATTTATTGGAATTTTATGTGAAATGTATCTGTTAGATATTTTGGGGAAATGTATTTTCTGAGTCTGATTTTCAATTCACTTTGGCTCCTTTTGTTATCTTTGTGGTATGGAACATGCATTTCACAAGCTTGGAAGCTTAGCCCTCTACTTGATGATGCTTTTCATGTTTACATGCATCTCTTGAAAACCCTGAATTTATCTTTCTTTAGCTTCCGAGCTTCGCTTATGCCTTATGTTCACAGGATATAATAAGTAAATAAGCGCATCTCACTTAAATTCTGCTTAGTATTTTATTTAGCTTATATATTGTGTTGAAGTTTTGATCAACTTGAACGTCATCCTCCGTCCCCCTTTCATGCAATATTAGTATCATATGATTATCATTATAATTTTTGCACTCTCAGTTTTTATTTTTCCCTTTTTTTATATTCTTTCCTGTTTTTCCCCTTGGTCTTCCCTTTCTCTTATATTACAATGAAAGGCTTCAGAAAGGAATAAGTAGTGACCGGAGAGCCTTTTCCGTTTTATTTTTTGGGGTTTCTCTCTTTGTTATTTTGTTGTTTATGGTTATGCGATGATTTCTGAGCCTATAGCACCTGTCGTATCTTTTTTGTGCATGACTGATAGTTTGCTGTAACGGAATTTTATAATTTTGCTGTTGTCAGAGGTTTTCTTGCTGGATGAGTTGTTTCTTATGCTTCATTTGTAGTGTGTTTTATTTATTGGTTTTTTATCTTGTTACTTTTGATGAGCTCATAACTTTTAAGTCTTTCTGTGTTTTGATTGTGAGTATCTTTGGCCTCGTTTGATGTAATTTTCTTGTTTCATGACCTGAATGTTTTACTCCTTTGTGCAGATGAATGTCGAGAAGCTCATGAAGATGGCTGGTGCTGTCCGCACTGGTGGAAAGGGTAGCATGAGAAGGTATATTCTTGGTTTGGATTTTGGAAATTCCTTAGATAGGCTAGCTAAATGAAATTTTATGGCCGATTGTCTCCAAATATGTGGAGATAAGTGTTGTTCAGATATTTAGGAGAGACGCTTGAATCAAATTTTTGTCTGCTGTGTGATGTTTTTTAACTAGCTAGCATGTCAAGTCGAAATTTTATCTGTGTTGCTTCCTTGTTCATAATTTGGTCATCTGGATGGTGTTTGGAATTTGATGGCTCTGTATAGTTTGCATCTTAATCATTATCTTGTTATTTTAACCTATGTTAACAGAAAGAAGAAGGCTGTCCACAAGACAACTACCACTGATGACAAAAGGCTACAGAGCACCCTCAAGAGAATAGGAGTGAATGCTATTCCTGCAATTGAGGAAGTCAACATATTCAAGGATGAAGTTGTTATCCAGTTTATTAACCCAAAAGGTAGATATTGCTTAATAGATGTGGAACATGTAATCTATTCAAATGTTTTGTACAACAAACTAACGCATGATGTTCTTTATTTCAGTTCAAGCTTCTATTGCTGCCAACACCTGGGTTGTTAGCGGTTCCCCACAGACAAAGAGTACACCTCTCATTGCTGTTTACTCTTTATGAAATTTTGTTATTACTAATCCCAAATGCATCAAAGACTAGTGTTTTTCCTCATCCATTATACACTTTTTCTAGGTTTTTGGCTTTGTTATGCCTGATATTTTGCCATGTGTTTTTTCCCCGCTTGCAGAATTGCAGGATATTCTCCCGGGAATTATCAACCAATTGGGTATGTACTCTGTATCCATTTAGGATTTTTTTCCTTTTTTGTGGTTGTATTGACATTGCAAATGGATATCAGCTTTTGACTCTAATTCTAAAACTTTTAGGGCCAGATAACTTGGACAACTTGAGGAAGTTGGCAGAGCAATTCCAGAAGCAAGTACCTACTACTGGTGATGGTGCGACGGCCACTCAAGAAGAGGATGATGATGATGTACCACAACTTGTGGGTGATGAGACCTTTGAAGCTGCAGCAGAAGAAGGCCAAGTTGCTAAATAGTGTTTCTAGACAGATTTTTGTTGTGATATTTCATATGTTTTGGAAGAATTACTATGGTTTCTTTTTGCCAATTTACTCTTTTGTGACCCGCTGGATGGTGTTACTTTAATGTTTTGGTTCAGAGCGAGTCTTCTATTTCCTAGAATTCATGTTATCGCTGCCCTATATGGTCTTAGAACGCTTTGCATGTGCAGAAGCTGTGACAAATGGGCTGGTTTGCGTGGATCTGAAATGGATTAGGTTATAATCAACCCCGTTTGCCCATTTGTAGCCCATTTTAGCTTTTTGTGGAACTCCCAGCTGCTCCATCTGTCATTACTGCGTGTAACGTCACTGCCACCCATTTAATTTTGACTAACAAATTCCTACGGTCAAAATACTCATCAATTTTTTATATTTATGTATTTTGTTTAATTTACTCTTTAAATTAAAAATTAAAATAATTTAATCTTTTAATTTTAAAAATTATTTTAATTTAGTCTTTCCTCTAATGGTATTTAATTTTGTCATTAGAATGGATAACGTAAGTATTGATATTAACATTAATGTGGACATGGCATCATATGATGACATGACATGTCACGTGATGTCAATGTCACATGATACTAACGTGAAAAAATGACAGTATCACATGTCATGATCCGGTACTCCCCTCGAGCTTATGACAACCGTCGCGGTGTTTCGGTAGACACTCATTGCCAGGAATGTCAACCCGAAACCCCGCAAGGCTTTATTATCAGTTTCTTTGTTTCCTTTTGAGCAACCATTGTCAAATATCGTGTTTTAAAAGATTTTAAGCTGTTTTCAACTTTAAACAAATAAAATATTAATTTTTCGTCTCACAGGGGTATTTTGGTCATTTTTCTCAAAAATTTCGACACTGGCTAAAACGTAATATACAAGTACAAAACACATAATTCATATTCAAAATGAGTTTAAAAGTCTAAAATCTTCATTTAAAACCAAATTATGGTTATTTGAATAAATAAGAAAATAAAAGAAATATTAAGTAAAATATTCTATTTTCTTATAAAACAATATTTATAGAGTTATACGTGAATAATTTTTATAGCGTAAAAGTTAAATAAATTTATACATACTTAAATACAGTAAGCCAAAATATTTAATTTAATTTACAATAACAAGAGGGCCCCCGAATAAACAGAAGTAAAGAGGATTGTGAACCTACGGTTTGGAAAATGCAGATCTCACTGTAGTCCTTGATGAGATCAGCTATCTACATTTTATACTGAACCTGAAATGGGTGGAAAGGAGGGTGGTGAGATTATAAAATCCCAATGAGTAAACAGACATCATCATAAACATCTAGAGTTGAGTACATAGAGACAATAAAGTAAATCATCATAAACTGGGTTATAGCATTAGAACACATTTTGTTCAAAACACGTAAAAAGGCTTATGAATCTCATAAAAATCTAGGCTTGTGCCATAAATCCATTATCGGGGACACCTTGGCCGAGGCATCCAACCGAGACCGCCAAGGCTATTAAAATTCACATTTCGCATAAATCATATTTTTATTTTGAAAACATAGCCGGTCCTTGGCATTGGCTGAGTTCCCCTTCACGTGGTGGTTTGGCGTGAAGTGAATCCTAAGCTTTACCCTAGGAGATACCCTACGCGCCTCTCCGTTCAAGGTAAAAATATAATGGGGTTTATCGTATCCCTTTAAAAGGCTGGTCCACAGAAACTCCCTACTGCAGTGATTAATTAATATATATAATTCACCATACAATAAAACTCATTAACATGATATGGCAATTTTGTAATTCGCAGTTTTTCAAGGCAACCAAACAATTCGCATTTCAATACAATTGCCAACTACCCAATCATGCTCGATTTATCATAAGCCAGTCAGTCAATTTAAACAATCAAATTGTCATAATTAACAGCCTCCATGTACTCTATTTTTCAAAATCATTATTAAATCCAAAACAATTTATAAATTAATTTCATTGAAACTCATTTATTCATAAAACATGAAAATTTACCTTTTTAAATTCCTTTTTTCATAGAATTCATGAAAGCATCTAAAAACCACCCTAGATAATTAAAATGACAGTAAGTTTACTCACAATGTCTAGAATGCAGACTTTCGAAACACTCTGTCTACTGGTCCTCGGATGCAATTTCCTTGCCTTTATCGGATGACTCACCACCTTGACACAGTACAAAATCGAGAATTTCACCAAGTTGGTACTAAATCAAAATTAAACTAATTTAGACTACCAATGTATGATATGGAATGCAAAAATACACTGGTAACTATCTAAACCCGGTATTGGCCTAATTCGTCTTATCACTTGATTAAATTCCTAACGCGTCTGTTTAAACTCCAATTTAATTCTTTTTAGTTTCTATACCTCAATTGCACCCAAATTAACTTAATGTCCCTCAGTGTGGTGCAAATTATCAGTCTCGATAGTAAATTACGAAAATACCCCTAGTGGGTAAAAATTCATATTTTTGCTCCGAAAATTCTCATTATTTTTCTAGGCTCATAATTCATCATTTCTTAACCAATTCTACTAGAATAAAAATCAAACTCATCCTCACTCACTACATGGTAAATTCAGCCATTAATGGTTGTGGGGGAAAATAAATTCTTTTCTTATTGTTTTGTTTCTAAATATGCTAAACTAACTAAAAACACTAACATAAATTAAAATCAAATAAATCCAACAACTTTCTCTCTCCTAACCCATTTTGATCAGCCAACAATTCATCATAAAAACATGCAATTTGAGCATGGAAAATGAAGAGAAATGCTTAAGGAAAATAGATTTCAAGCTTAAGTTGAAAAATCATACCTTTTTCACTTATTTTCCTTGATTTTCCACACTTTTTCTCTTGAAATTCCTCACCTAGGTTTTGTTTTTCCTTTCTTTCCCTCTCTTCCTTGCTTGGCCGAATATTTGGGGAATAATAGGCTGATTTGTGCTGATTTTTAAGTTAAATAATAAAATATCCTAAGCTTGACACATGGCATTTTCTAATTGGTCTATTTTTAAAATTTTAAAAATTTAAGCATTTTATCTCCACCACATGATTAGTCAAGGGTCAAAGATGAAGATAAAGGAAGACCATGTGCTGGAAAAAATATCCTGATGGTGGAAATTACAATTTTGCCCCTAGGGTGGCAAAATTACTATTTTACCCTTTTACTCCAAATTATACCGAAATTAAAATTTTTCACTTCTAAACCTCAAATCATACTCCAATAAGTCAAATTATACTCCAATAAGTCAAATGGGGTCAAAAAAATATTTTTTAAAATTTCCATTTTGTCCCTAAGTGGCAAATGATCATTTTGCCCCTAGTTAGTGAAAATTTTGATTTGACTCCAAATTGATCCTCAAACTCCAAATTACCATTTTAAGTCATCCATGGACTGTGAAACTCTTAATCTCACCTTAAAATTCCTATTTGATCTAGTTCGAGGATTAAATAAACTTTGTTGTACCTCTAGGTACAATACCGACTTTTGTAAATTTTTCGGGACTCTCCTAGCATGCAATCATACTATCATCACATGTATGTCATGAATAGTATTTTATAAGGTCGGGCTTTACATCACATGACATTAATATGATGATATGACATATTGACGTATCATTAACAAGTTAACGCGTTAGATAAAAAAATTTTCAAAAAAAGTTTGTGTCACATTATAGAGATGAAATTGAACAAATATATAATAAAGGGATAAAATTAAACAAAATTGAGATGATGAAGGACTAAATTAAAAAAATATTTGAAAAATACACATTTTTAAGTAGATGATAGATATATTTATCAATAAGTCAAATATTTAAGTGTAAAAGACTTATGGTGTTAAAAAATATATATAAATATTTTCTTATTTGATTATTTGATTCTAAAATATGTACACTAATTATTCTTTTTGCAAAAATTAAGTTTGAATTCTTCTTCTATAATTTTTTTTAAAAAAAATTCAAACCTAAAGTCAAATTTAGATGAATAACTTGCATTATGTTATAATAAAATAATATAAAAAGACTAAATAAATTCTTTTTTCTTCAATTTATCATAATATAAAAATTTGAAATTTATTTGACCTAATTTTTAATTTGAGTTGAACTCAAATTAGGAAAATAAGTTGATTTGGTTACAATTTTCACAATTTACAAATACCCATTCTTTTGAAATTATTCAATTCATACCCAATATACTTTTTATTTAAATTTATTCAAAGTTTTTTGTAAAACAATTTTATTTAAATTCAAGTACAACAATCAAATTCTGCTAAATTTAAATTTAAATTATTAATTTGGATCTATAAAAAAATTATAAATACAAAATAAAATGGTACAAATATTTATAATTATATTTAACTCTATTAACCATAAAATGCAATCTTTAATCTAGAAAATTTCAACCTAAAAAATATAATCTGAAATATTAAATAAAATAAAAACATAAAAAATAAATAAAACATTAAAGGGGTGGAGTAATTCAGATTCTATAAAATAAGAGGTTTTTCATACTTAAATTAAGCAAGTCAAAACGAAGAATTATTTTTATAATAATCATTAACTCTATATCTCCCTTCTTCATTTTTTTAAAAGAAAAACACTAAATCAACCTATTTTGCTTATTTGAGTTCAGCTCAAGTTAAAAACTAAGTCAAATAAATTTTAAATTTTTGTACTATTATAAATAACAAAAAAAAAATTATTTAGTATTTTTATATTATTTTATTCCAACATAATATAAGTTATTCATTTAAATTTGACTTTAGGTATGAAATTTTTTTCAAAATTTTTTTATAGAAGGAGAATTCAAACTTAATTTTTGCAAAGAAGATAAATTAATTTACATATTTTACAATCAATTAATCAAGTAAAAAAATATTTATAAATATCTTTTAATACCATAAATCTTTTACACTAAAATATTTGGCTTATTTATAAGTATATCTATCATCTACTTAAAGATTTGTATTTTTTAAATATTTTTTCAATTTAGTCCCTTAATATCTCCAATTTGTTCAATTTAGTCTTGATACTATATATTTTTGTGTAATTTTGCCCCAATGACGTGGCATAAAAGTTTTTTTGAAAATTTTTTTGACCTGCCACGTGCCACTGGCACTTCAACATATCAATGTCACATCATCATTTCCACGTCTTCATATTAGTTCCACGTGGCATTGCCACATCATCACGTTGATGCCATATGGCATGCCATGTCATCATGTGAGTACCACATCATAAAAATGTATCACGTCAACGCTAATGTCATCCCTTTTAATGACAAAATTGACTGTCATTAGAGGGAGGGACTAAATTGAAGTAATTTTCAAAATAAAAAAACTAAATTGTTTCGATTTTGAGTACAAAGATTAAATTGAGTAAAATGCATGGGTACAGAAACTTGGCGGGTATTTTGACCAAATTCCTCTCCAATTATGTACGAAGATGCATTTTTTATTTTAAAAAATATAAATTGATTAGCCATGTGTTTATATTTAATTATAAAAATAATTACACATGTATTATTTAAATTATAATTATGTTTGCTTTGCTATTTAAAGTCTAAAGGTGTTTTGTATTTCTGGTAGCTGTAACGATTGTTTGGTGGTGGCTATCAAGGAGGAAATATTTTATTCAAATGTTTTTTCTCTAAGTTGGTTACTCCTTACTAATGCTCTTTCTCATTCTTCTATAACATAAAAGAGGTTTGTATTAGACATTTTTTAGGACATTTGGACGAAAATTTTTCTCAATTATCAAAATTATTAAACCCCTTAATGAGCATTTTAAAAGATATTTAATAATAAAAAATTAAATAATTTTGAAAAAAAAATCTAAAAGAAAATCAATCTAAGGAAAGTTTCCTAATTTTGTTACATATTTAAACCTAAGAGTCAAATTTCAAATAAAATCGACCTCACACAAAATCTATATAAAAGGTAAATGCAGTTTCATGAAATACGCATAAAATTGGAAAAAAAAAAGTCATACTTTCTGACTTGGAAATTAGTTTTTTAGATGTTTATTTAAAAGTCTTTTTGGAAAGAAATAAGGTTTAAGAAATATAAGAAAAATGTAATTTATAGTATTTCATAATCTCACTATTGGATCTCAATTTCATTCAAAATGATCTTTACTTAATTTCTTTGAAATTGGGATAATTTCTCTTCCGATTCCATATAAATAAGTTGGTTTTGAGGTATTTATAGTAATAGTATTGATGTATGCGCTACAAGCGAACAAACTTAGTTGTAATGATACATTAATGTCGATTTATACATTTAGCCTAATAAAAAATTTATCTGTTAAGTTCATGTAATTATAAATTGATGTTCACTTATAACGATAAAGTTTTATTTTTAAACAATTCTTAGTCAATGCTTTATCAAAACAAGACATTAATAGAAATTGAAAGACTAACAAATATTTTGTTTCTTTCCTACGAAATAAGCATTTAGTTTTATAGATTTAAATATGAAAATAGTTGAAACAAATATGTGAATGCTGGTTAGTAGAACAAATTTATTGAACATGATCTGCCATGAAAATTCCATTTGTCTTTCACCCAATTGTTTATGGTAATATTCTCACGTATCAATTGCATAAGTGATCCTTAGACTTATGATCATCAGGCTATGTTGTGTGAGAATTGCTAAACTTTGGTAATGTCTTAGGTAGTCCTAACCAAAGATGTACAATGGAGTAGGTATTAGATATAACATGAAGCACATGACGATAAATGAATGAATAATGAAAGATACATCAACCTAAGTGATGTTAAAGGAGATATCTCATTTTCTTGGTATGTCTTAACTAAAGAAAATCATTGATCAAGGTAAAATAATTTGGAAAAGAATTATTTCAAATTTCATTAAAGAGTTAAGAATAAACTTTAAGAACTAAAATGATAAAGACTTATATAAGGTAAAGACAGTACTATGCTTTTTGTGATATTAGGATATTAGATGATGAAGGATTGAATTACATTATAAGACTATGCATTGAAGGGCTAAGCCAATATTTTGGATGATGATAACACATTGTTAGATGTCAATCATGATTCATAAATATGAACAAACCAAATTGGAAATTGATGATGAATGCAAATGTTTTTTATTCATCTCATCCTAATTGGCTTTGAATTATAATTTATATTTTTTTAGCAACATGTTAATAACCTAATGGGTTACACACATTAAAGATGATAATGTAAATGAAATACCCCATACTTTGATATGGTGATAAATAAAGTTGATCGAATGCAAATTGAGGTCAATTAAAATGTTTAAAAGTGATAAAGGACGAAAGGAGTAGTTTAGGATAAAATATTCCGAAAGTGAGGCATAATAAGGTATTTCAGGTACTAAGGAGAGAAGATAAAATTTTTAAAATATTAATATTTAGCCGGATGTCGAAATCAGTCAAGAAGAAAGATCATATGGTTGATTCAAGTGGGGGAGAAGATGACAAGCCCGACTCTATAAAAATAATTGTCATGACATACATGTGATGGATAGCATGTTTGCATGCTAAGAGAGTCCCGAAAAAAATTTACAAAAGTCGGTATTATACCTAAACGTACAACAAAGTTGATTTAAACCTCGAACTAGATCAAATAGAGAATTTACGATGAAATTAAGAATTTTAAAGTCCCAGAATGGTTTAATATGGTGATTCGGAGTTTGAGGATCAATTTGGAGTCAAACTAGAATTTTCGCTATCTAGGGGCAAAATGGTCATTTGCCACCTGGGGACAAAATGGAAATTTTTAGAAAAGATTTTTGGCCCCATTTGACTTATTGGAGTAAGATTTGAAGTTTAGAAGTGAAAAATTTTAATTTCAGTATAATTTGGAGTTAAAGGGTAAAATGGTAATTTTACCATCTGGAATCAAAAATTTAATTTTTGAAAGGATTTTGATCAAATTTAATTATTTGGAGTGTGAAATGAGTATGAGGAGTGCAAATTATGCATTATGGCAAATTTTCAATTTTTGGGGTAAAAATGTAATTTTTGAAAAGTTCGGGGGCAAAAGTGTAATTTTGAAAAATTTGCTCCACCAAAACTTTGGAAAAATCTGAAAATTTCACTTAAGACTTGGATAAGTCAAAGGGAATGCATGGTGGAAAAAGTAGGACAAGTGGATGGCTAGAAAAAAAAATGAATTAATAAAATATTTAAAATATGAATAAAATAATATTATTTCATTAAACAATAAAAAGGCATAAAAAAAAATCAGCCCACCCATTCTTCTTCTTCAACATTCGGCCAAGCAAGAAACAAGAGAGAGAAAGGAGAAAATAAAACCCTAGCCAAGAAATTTAAAGGGAAAATAGGTGGAAATTCAAAAATCAAGTGATAAAAAGTAACATTTCTTAAATTTGTCTTGTGCTTTACCTTTCCCATGCATTTCCCATCATTTTTCATGGTTGAATCATGTGATTTGAGGATGATTTCAATTCTGGTCATATGGGTTTAGAGAGAGAAAGTTGTTAGATAAATTTGATTTTGAGCTATGTCAGTGTTTAGTGTTAGTGTAGCATGTTTATGAGTAAAACAACAAGAAAAATATTTATCTTCTCCATGAATTTCCCTAGGCCGAATCTAGCCAATGGTATGTGAGGATGAGGTTGACTTTATTTTAAGAGAATTGGGTGGAAAAATGATGAATTATGAGATTGGAAATTAAATGGGAATTTTCGGTGCAATAAATTGAAAATTTTACCCACTAGGGGTAAAAGCGTAATTTATAGTCCGAACTGATAAATTGGACCAAATTCACAGTCATTGAGGTATTGTGGATATAATTGGATAATTGAAATTGAAATGGATGGAATTGGAGTCGAATTGGGGATTTTAGGACTTTACACCGTGTATAGGCGAGTTAGGTCGGACACCGCAATTAAGCGATTGTTTAAACATTTCAAATCCTATCTAGTGCATATGCATGGATAAGAGCCTGAAATAATTTATGATAAATTGACACAATTTATTGAATTTTGTGTTATAGATTATGGATAGGTGGTGAGTCAATTGTTTCGGGTAAGAGACTGCACCCGAGGGCGGAAGATAGAAGTATTTCTACTCCTAATACTGTGAGTAAACTTATTATCTTCTTAATTATCTAGAGTAGTTTTATACAACTGTGTGATTTTATGGAAAATGGGTTTAAATGGTAAATTGCTATGTTTTAAGAGAAATTGTAATTTTATAAAATGATTTTATAAATTTTCTAGAAAATCGAATATTGGTTTTGAAAATAGAGTAATTGGAGACTGCTAGTTTGTGTTGTAAATTTATGGTTTTGAATTGAATGGCTTATGACAATAAATGAGCATGAATGGCTAAATTGATTTTGGTGTTAGAATTATTTATACTGTGTATTCAGCCTTGAGAGGCTAGGTTGCGATAAATTGCCATGTCATGCTAGAATGAATTTTATTGATTAGTGGATTATATATTAATTATTTACTGCAGAGGGGGTTCCGTGGACCAGCCTATTAGAGGGGCACGGTAAACTCCATTATATTATTACCTCGAACGGAGAGGCTCGTAGGGTATCTCCTGGGGTATAACTTAGGGTTCACTTCATGCCAAACCACCACGTGAAGGGGAACTCAGCCAACGCCAAGGAACGACTGTATTTTCTCAAACTAAAAATATATTTTAAGTGTATACGAAATTTTAACAGCCTTGGCGGACTCGATTGGATGCCCTGCGCAAGGTATCACCGAGTATGAGTTTTGGCACGAGCCAAAGTTTTAAGAAATTCATAAGCCAAGTTGATTACTCGATTTATATGGATTGATTTTATTTGGTTGAAATGAACTGAAAGGTAATGAAATTACAGTATGATGACTTATTTTAATTGTCTCCATTTACTCGGCTTTAGATGCTTTAAATGGTATCTGTTTACTCACTGGGATTATAAAATCTCACCCCTTCTTCCTATACATTTTTCAGGCTCAGGACAGTTTGTAGATAGTCGAGTAAGACGAGAACTAAGCTTGGAACTACATTATAGAAAGTAAGAGTTCATAGTCTTACATCCTCTTGGTCAATTGGAGCCCACGTGTCATTGCAGATCAAAACTTATATTTTGGTTATCTGTATTTCTATTCATACAATTTTTACTTTACTTTCATGTGCGAAAAATTATTTACGAATATTTCTATAAAAATTTATTTTATGAGAAAATAGAATATTTTATTTATTATTTTTGAATAGTACTAGTTGTCAACAATTTGCTTTCAAATGAACGTTTTAGATACTTAATTGTTTTTAAATCATTAAATATATATTTTCTGCTTACCTACTACATTTTTAGCAAGTTTTGAGATTTTTGACGAAAAATTACGAAAATACCCCTGTGAGCCAGAAAATAATATTTTATTGTTCTTATTTAAAAATGACTTATGATTTTTTTTGAAATGCGAGATTTAATAACTGTTGCTCACTAGGGAGATGCGAAAGTTGATGTTAAGCCTTGCGGGGTTTCAATCGACATTTGGGGTGAAGAATGTCTGTCGAGGCCTCGCGGCGGTTGTCACGGGCCCGATGGGGAGTTCCGGGTCGTGACAGTAAAAGTGAAAAAAAAGGAATAAAGTTGGACTTAATTGCAAAGAAGTTTTGATTTCAAGGATTTAATTAAAGGGACTCAATTAAATTAAGGCAATTATACAATTAGCATAAAAGTTATGCTAAACATATTAGTGTTAGAATTGCTTATAAATACCATGCTTATGTTGTAAACTAAGGGCACTTGAAAGCACTTAAAAATCAAGAAGTTAGTAAGACAAAAAAGGAGAGAAATCGGGCTTGCAAGACAAACATTATATCGGCAAAACACCCACTACTAAAAAACAGAGTTTTCTCAATGGAATATTCCAACAGAAAAGCTTAAAATTTCTTCGAAATTGGTCTTTAACGACTAATTTTAGACCATCAAAATGTTGATTGGGAAAACAATTGTTAGTAATATCATTCTGTAGGTGATGAGAGTTTTTCGTTAAAAAATTTACCACTGGAATATTTCGTGGCGAATTTCATTGGCAAGAAAGAAAAATTTATCAAAAAATCCATCGGTATATTTTTGACAAATTATAAATGTAACACTAAAAAAAAATCAATGGAATTAACGTGTGAAATACGAAAAGTATCCGTTTTTAACACTATGAGATTTTGTCAGCGAATGGAATTGATTCCATTGAAATTGGCTTTTGGTTAGGTCGACAATACCGACGGATTTTATCAGTATTATGAGTTTCATCGATAATGACTCCAAATTTCATTACTAAAAGTTATAATTTCATTACTAATGCTTTCAATTTTGTCTATAAACCCCGTCAATAATTATTTGAGAATATGAAGAAACAATTTTATATACAATGATATTGGTTGGTAATTTTGTTCATAATTGTTATTTCAATGCAATGAGATTAAGGATGGCAACAAGTAGGGTACCCAGTAATTTCGAAGTATCCGACCCTGAACCCTATAAATAAGTAGGGTACACGAATCCTACAATTACTTGGATAATTTTAGAATTTACTATTCAAGCCCGAAACCTAATACATACCTACCCGGACTCCTTTAAAACTTGATTATGTAAAAATTTTTTATTAAATAGTGCATGGGTATCTAATTATCTAAAATCGAATTGTACTTGTACCTTTATACAATAATAAATTTTATTTCCCTAAGCAAAATAAAATTATATTTCACATCCATACAATTCACTAATAATTCAATTTATAAAAGCAAACAAATTTACTAGATTTACGCCATTATTGATTAATGTTTGGAAAAAGATGGCTCTTGCACAAACTTTGGAGAAACCTTTGTCAATGAAAGAAGTTGATCACCGAAGAGGAGTACTAAAAGGATCCAAACCACTAATGTTGGTGGCAATGATGCAATGGTCCAAGACACCACTATGAAGTCTTTTAAAGACTCTTTGTTGTATGAAAGAAAAGATGTTGAGAATGCTGTGGCTATGAGAAACATTAATAAAATCACCTTTAATGCTAAGGAAGAATGGTGAGATGATGATGATATAGCTAATGGAGAATTAAATGATATCCCTCAAGTATGCATCAATAAAGAATAGAAAAAGGCACTTAAATGCCCTTGGAGCTCTTCTTTAATCATTAAATTGCTAGGGAAATCCTTAAGTTTCTCATCCCTACAATATCGGGTTTTCAAACTTTGAAGCCTTGAGGGAGATGCTGAGTTAATTGACTTGGGACTTGGCTATTACATTGTTAAGTTTGATCATAAGAATGACATGATTAAAGTCCTTACTGAAAGGCCTTGGAACATATTGGATCACTATTTAATGATGTAAAGATGGCAACCAAATTTTCGGCTTTCTACGGCTATTCTTGGCAAAATTGCCATTTGGATTTGAATACCTAAACTTCTCATTGAATATTTCAATGACGAACTTTTGATGAAAATCGATTTGTTGATTAGAAAACCCTTGAAGTTGGACACATATACGAGCTTGGCTGTTCAAGGAAAGTTTGCAAGAATTTGTGTAGAAATTGATCTCTTTAAGCCATTAATCTCTAAGATAAAAATTGGGGAAGTCATGCAATTTGTTGAGTATGAAGCCATGCACACAATTCGCTTTCACTATGGGATCGTGGGTCACTACATGGAGAATTGTCCATTGAAGCAAGTGCGACAGCTGCCATGATAGAAGAGGGAGGCTCCGTCAACGGTGTGGCAAGTGTGGACAACAATGTTCCAAGCAAGAAATACGAGACTTGGATGTTGGTACAACATAAGTCAGGGAGAGGATCAGGATCAAAGGCAAAAAAAAATTAGATGACTTCTACGTTGAGGATTTTTTAAATCAGTTTAAAGTCTTGGTGGAGGAAAGTCAAGAACTTGCTACAACTACTCATGTTAAAGAAAGTCTTGTTAGGATTGAAATTCAAAGAGAATAAACAAGTGTAAAGGCGATGTCTTTTTGGCAATTTAAAGAGAAATTAAAGAAGTTAAAGGCTGAAACTCTTGTGGAGGAGAACCTTCCAAATTTGGTAAGCAATGAAAATATTACAAAGGCCAAGGAGAAGTCAGTGAAAGCTTTTAGGTTATTACCTAGGAAAATTTTTTATTTTAAAGCCAAAGCTGTTAAAAACAAGGAAAATTCATTGGTGATTGGTAGACCTAAAAAAATTTTAGTAAAAGAGCTCAAGATAAGTGGCTCGGATTTAGAGTTACGAGGAAGTAATTTGGGTGACCAAAATTTATTGAAGTCGACCCAATTACATACTTCTAACTTTGAACATCATATGGACCCACCAAAAATGAGCTTGCTTATGAGTGCAGGGAATCGACTAGCACCTAAACCTCTTGATATTTTGATGGAAGAGTCAGTGAAACATTGTGGTTAGGCAAAATTAAGTGAAAGTCGAGAATTAGTGCTTGTTAAATAAGCAAAGGTCATGCATCAGTTATGTTATTAATAAAGATTATCTCATGAAATTATAGAAGTATTCTTAATAAAAAATGACTTAAAAATTGTAGAGATTTGACGAGAAGTTATGTTCTAGACGTTCTTATTCTTTTTGAAACCAAATATGGTGATGCTGATATAGCTAATGTTTTCGGTAAAAAGTTAGGATCTGATTCCTCTTCTGTAGTGGCTGCCTTTGGTTATGTAGGAGCTATTATTGTGCTTTGGAAACGAAGAGGTGTGGGCATTTATGTGATTAGCTCGAATAGTCAAGTGGTGCATTTAAGGGTGCATGAATCAAATTTAACTTGGTTTTTGTCAATAGCTTATGTTCAACCTCATTGTCAATTAAAGGAAATATTTTGGGATGAGCTAAAGAATTTCTCTAGTAATCTGAACTAGTCATGGGTTGTATTGGGTGATCTTAATGACATAGCAAGCTTGGAAGAGAAGTGTAAAGGGTTTATATTTGTGTTAACCATGCTTGGGTTTTTATGGAAAGATGGGATGCATGTTAGCTCTCGGATATTGAGGTGATAGGAATCAAATTTACATGGTTCCATAAACTTAATGGTAGAGTTGTGATCAAGGAATGTCTTGATAGAGCACTGTTAATTTAGTTGGCCCATGAAAAGTTTTCTGAGGCTAAAATGGCAAATTTGTCGTGTCTTTATTTATATCACTGTCCCATTTTGTTTCATTTTGCCATGGCCAAGCCTTCACCTAAAGAGAATAGACCATGTTGCTTTCAAGCAGCCTAGTTTACACATAAATGTTGATAGTACATTTATTGCAGCTTGGGAATGGGGAGATTCTTTATTACAGTTGATTGTTTCTTTAACGATAAAAATGAAAAAATTGAGTGTTAATTGTTTTGGAGATATTTTGTGAAAAAAGAGAATTTTGGTTGCACAGATTGATGGTATTCCAATAAGTGAGGCATATTTGTACTCTTCCTTTCTACAGCACTTGTAGGTAGAACCAAGACAGGAATTTCAAGATGTTTTTTATCAGGAAGAACTACTTTGGTATCAAAAGTCTCAGACTTAGTGGATACAAGATGGGAAAGGGATACGAGGTTATACCATATGTCTACGGTGCTTCGAAGGAATAAAAACAAGGTGTAGGTTTGATGATTGATGATAAATGGGTGACAGGCATTGAAAACCTAAAACAACAAATAGTTTCTTTTTTTGTAACTTTTTTTGTTTGACGAGATATAGTTCCTTTGGTATCCAACTACATCAAATGACAGCCCCTGATGAATTTAGATAATTAGGCTCTTCTGGTGAGAACGCTTGAGATAAAAAGGTTAAAGTAGCGTTGTTCTCCATGAAAGGTCTTAAAGCTCTAGGTCTTAATGGTATTTAGCTTTTCTTTTTACAACGAGTTTAGGTGACAGTCAAAAATCATATTTGTGTTTTTATGAACCAAGTGTTGTACGACAGGTTTTTTTCTTTGGAATTATCGAAGGCCTTTATCAATTTAATCCTTAAACAAGATAGTCCGATGATTATGATGGACTATTAACCTACTTAATACCTTTTACAAAATTTTGTCTAAACTAATCGTGAATAGATTGTGACCATTGTTGCAAAAGATGGTGGGTCTTTTTCAAAGTAGCTTTTTACTCGGAAAAAACACTCATGACAATACTGTGGTTACACAAGAAGTAGCCTATTCTTTAATGAGGAGGAAAAGAATAAAGGAATGGGTGAATATGAAAATTGACCTCCATAAGGCTGATGATAACGTAAATTGGGAATTCTTAAGGCAAGTGCTCATTAAGTTTAATTTTCCTCTGCAGTTGATTAGATTAATTATGTTTTATGTGACTTTTAATCAATTGCTTGTTATCTAGAATGGCAAAGCATTACTTTATTTCTTAGCACAAAGATGTCTCAGGCAAGGTGATCCTTTATCACCCTATTTGTTTATTTGGTGCATGAAAAAGTTATCTCATAAGATATAGTACATGGTACATAGGAAACAGTGGAAGACAATCAAAGTTGCTAAAATGAAGCCATCGTTATCTCAATTTTTTTTTGCAAATGATCTATTACCTTTTGCTCAAGTTGAGATTAGACAAGTAGAAGTTGTCGTGGATTGCATTAATTAGATTGTAGCTGCTTCGAGTTTATTTATCAATTTATCTAAGTCAAAAATATTTGTTTCTCCTAATGTTTCTCGAAGTTATGCAAATTCATTGAGCATAACCTGCAATATTCTATTAATGGAAGACTTAGGAAGGTACTTAAGTGTTCTGATTATTCATAAAAAATGCTTTAAAAAGTTGTATGCCTACATTATGGTTAAGGTGAGAATGAAGATGGCTTGCTAGAAAAAGAATGTTTTATCCAAGGTTGGTTATCAATTGCTTATACAATAGGTCATGGAAGCTATCCTTGTGTATGCAATGTAGATAGCCTTGTTGCTTATATTGACTTATCGTTAACTAGATTAGATTTCTTAAAATTTTTTATGGGAAGGTACAAAGAAAAGTTCTAAAAACCATTTACTGAATTAGAATACAATTTGTCTGCCTAAAGCATGTGGGGGGTTGGGTTTGAGATCGGCTAGAGCTTCAAATTTAGCCTTACTTTCAAAGATTGGGTAGGCAATTGAGAATCACTCAATTTGGTTATCTTTCTCAATTTTGTGTAGTAAGTATCTCCATAATTGTGATTTCAATTCTACACTTGTTCATGTTAACTCTTTCTCCACTTGGAAAAGTATTTTGAAGTGTAGAACAGTCCTGAACTTAGGTAGAAAATGGTTGGTTGAAAATCGAGCTAGCATTAGCATTTGGAATGATTAGTGGGTGGGGGATACCCTTTTTATCCATTTTGCCCTTGGTGCGATTAGTGTATGAATTGCTTTCTTTGAAAGGTATTAAATTTATTGATGACTATGGAGAATGACAACTTAATTATATTCTTCACTTAATTCTTTTGGCTAAGCTTTCGGAAATAAAGGCAACCCATATTCCAAGAATTCATGCTTAGGGGGATAGGAAATTTTGGTTTGGAGAAAGCAATGGATCATTCTCAGATAGATCTGCTTTTCACCTTTTGCAAACGCGTTGTTTAAATAGTCAATAGGCGAATGATCATAACTGGATTTGGAGATTGGCATGTAATGAGAAGGTTTTGGGTATTCATTTGGTTGTTATTCAAATATAGACTCAACATAAATGAAAATAGAGTGAAGCAACAAAATACTCAATCAAGTTTCCTGCTCACATTACACAGATGGTGATGAGTCAATTCTACATCTATTCAGAGATTGCCACTTTGTGAAACAAGTTTTGAGTTGTTGGCCCTTACTAGGTACAAATGAGCCAACCTTTTTTAATTTTGATCTTAAAGAGTGGTTATTTCTTAATTGTGCTAATAAGGCAATTTGGGTTGTTAATGTGCCTTGGAGTGTTCAATTTTTGTTGAAATTATGGTTCATTTAGAAGAGTTGAAATAATTACATTTTTAGCATGTTGTTGACTCCTCAAGCTGAGTATGGAGTGCTGCAAAAATGATGGCCAAAGAGGTTGGCAGAGGTTTGGAAAAGAAGAGTCTTGCTACTTGGGTGGCTCGATGAATTAAGTGGCAACCACCAAACATGTGTTACTTCATTCTTAATACAGATGGGACTGTTCAGTCTGGTTTGGGATGTGTTTCTGCAAGTGGACTCATACTTAATAATGGGGGAAAGTGGCTTGGTGGATTTATGTCCAACATTGGTGTAATGTATAATCTGATGGTGGAGCTGTAAGGTACAAGAAAAGGTCTTTTTTTTGGCAAAGTCTATGGATCTAAACCAAGTTGTTGTTGAACTTGATTCTGCTTTGGTTGTGCATTTCTTGAATACGAGGGTGAAAGCTTCTCATCCATAGTCTATTTTTATTCAAGATTCTATATTTTTAACTCAAGAAAAGTGGGTTAAAGAAATTCGCCATATCTTTAGATAAAGGAATAAATGTGTTGATTTTCTTGCGAATTTAGCTCAAAACCGTAAACTTTGGATACGATGTTGAATTCTCCTTGTTTGGAACATATTCCTTCCTTGAAGACTGATAAATTGGGAGTACCTTGTATAAGGATGCAAGCAGGTTGTTTTCAGGCATCTTATGTACAAAAAAAAAAGTAAACAAACAATAAAATTAAAATTTTTAAATGACTAAAAGCAAATATTTGAAACAACAACTTATCAAACAAACTTAAACAACATTACAATAACCATTGTTTAATTTCTGCGACAAGGCAACAAGTCATGAAAAATTCAATCCTATTCTTCAATATCATTAAATGTCCAATTGAATCTTCAATTATACATGATCTTATACAAATAAAAGAGATAAGAATGCAACACTTAAGATAATAGATAATTTTTTGAATAACACAAATGAAATGAAAATATAATGAATTTATTTACTTTCCATTTCATTCCTCAAACAATTTTGAGTGCACCTCAATGCCTCCAAAGTGTATGGATTAAGCCTACTTCAATAATTAGTCACCACTCTCCCACTAGTGCTATAGGCTTAACTCAGATGTAACTGTAGAAACAAGAATAGCAAGAAAGCTTCTAGAAATCATTTGCAAAGTGTGATACTTTATCCCATTTGTTTTCCACCAACTCAAAATATCAAAAACTTTAGAAAATGTCAAAATTTTCTCCTTTAAATAGTGATCCAATTTCGTATGCTTATCAATTGAAGCATTGAGATATTCAAACAACATACATTCTTTTACTTTTGATGATTTGTCAAAAGTTCTTGGTATTGAATTCTGAGAAGACTTTGATTTTGGATTAGTGGATTACTTTGGTATTCATAAAGTAAATCATAACAAGTCTTCTTAACTTGTTCAATCTCATAACTTGTAGCATCACTATAAATTTTAGAAAAAAAAATACTCAATTATTACCTTCATTTTCTACCTAAAATCCAATATAATCGTCACAACTAACACAATATAAATATACTTTCAATATTTTCCAAACTTGTCAAACATTTTCTTTGATAGTGCACTAATTTTCACATTAGTAAAGCACATCCAATTCACAATTACAATTTGAAGTTTACAAATTTTGACAAAAAAAAAAAATTTGCAGTAAGATACTTTATCCCAGAAAACGATTTAAAAGATTTTTATAGTGATTTAAAAACAAATTTTGACATCATAAAACATTGCAAACTTCTTAGCAATATTTCTTGCTCCTTCTCAATCTTCCTAACTAGGCACACAAAAGTAATGCTTATATCTAAGTTTCAACTTAGGGAAAAGATTTTTATACCCTATAGCAGTTCGCAGTCTGAAGCATCACGTAAGTTGAATTTCACCTAATTCTACAATCTAGATTTAAATTTTTGGAATGTGGCACTTTAGCTTGACGAGCCACTTTTTCAAAGTTTTTCCAATTTAGATGGACTAGCTGAGCAATATACTATACTATTACAAATATTTTTAATTACATCTTTCATCACAAATAATCCATCTTTCGCAATAGGATTCAAAATATATGCACAACATTATATGTGAAGAATTTTTCATTAAGTAAAAGTTCAAAACATAACTTGTCCATTATGGTGGAAACAATACCATCATCAAAGCTACAATTATCCACAATGATAGTAGAAAGTTTGTTCTCTATATTCCATCTAGTCAAGGCAATCATCATTTCTTGAGTAAGAACATCCATGATGTGAGTTGTAAGCACATAAAAAAATCTACATGTTTAAAAAATAACATTAACGAATTTGCTTAATTTTTTTTCATAAAACAATAATGAATAATGTAACACAATTTAAAGAATTAAAATAAAAATTGTTTACCTTAAGATACAACTTTGCAACACCCAAGAGTCATCAATATAATGAGCAATGATAAACATGCAACCTTTATTTTGATTTGAAGTCCATATATGTCACGACCCGAAACTCCCCATCGGGCCCGTGACAACCGCCGCGAGGCCTCGACAGACATTCTTCACCCCGAATGTCGATTGAAACCTCGCAAGGCTTAGCATCAACTTTTGCATCTCCCCGGTGAGCAACAGTTATTAAATCTCGCATTTTAAAAAAATCATAAGTCATTTTAAATAAGAACAATAAAATATTATTTTTTAGCTCACAGGGGTATTTTCGTAATTTTTCGTCAAAAATCTCAAAACTTGCTAAAAATGTAGTAGGTAAGCAGAAAATATATATTTAATGATTTAAAAACAATTAAGTATCTAAAACGTTCATTTGAAAGCAAATTGTTGACAACTAATACTATTCAAAAATAATAAATAAAATATTCTATTTTCTCATAAAATAAATTTTTATAGAAATATTCGTAAATAATTTTTCGCACATGAAAGTAAAGTAAAAATTGTATGAATAGAAATACAAACAACCAAAATATAAGTTTTGATCTGCAATGACACGTGGGCTCCAATTAACCAAGAAGATGTAAGACTGTGAACTCTTACTTTCTATAATGCAGTTCCGAGCTTAGTTCTCGTCCTACTCGACTATCTACAAACTATCCTGAGCCTGAAAAATGTATAGGAAGAAGGGGTGAGATTTTATAATCCCAGTGAGTAAACAGATACCATCTAAAGTATCTAAAGCCGAGTAAATTGAGACAATTAAAATAAGTCATCATACTGTAATTTCATTACCTTTCAGTTCATTTCAATGAAATAAAATCAATCCATATAAATCGAGCAATCAACTTGGCTTATGAATTTCTTAAAACTTTGGCTCGTGCCAAAACTCATACTCAGTGATGCCTTGCGCAGGGCATCCAACCGAGTCCGCCAAGGCTGTTAAAATTTTATATACACTTAAAATATATTTTTAGTTTGAGAAAAATACAGCCGTTCCTTGGCGTTGGCTGAGTTCCCCTTCACGTGGTGGTTTAACGTGAAGTGAACCCTAAGCTTTACCCCAGGAGATACCCTACGCGCCTCTCCGTTCGAGGTAATAATATAATGGAGTTTACCGTGCCCCTCTAATAGGCTGGTCCACGGAACCCCCTCTGCAGTAAATAATTAATATATACTCCACCAATTTAATAAAATTCATTCTAGCATGACATGGCAATTTATCGCAATTTAGCCTCTCAAGGCTGAATACACAATACAAATAATTCTGACACCAAAATCAATTTAGCCATTCATGCTCATATATTGTCATAAGCCATTCAATTTAAAACCATAAATTTACAACACAAGCAGACAGTCTCCAATTACTCTATTTTTAAAACCAGTATTCGATTTTTCAGCAAATTTATAAAATCATTTTATAAAATCACAATTTCTCCTAAAACATAGCAATTTACCATTTAAACCCATTTTTCATAAAATCACACAGTTGTATAAAACTACTCTAGATAATTAAGACGATAATAAGTTTACTCACAGTATTAGGAGTAGAAATACTCCTATCTTCCGCCCTCGGGTGCAGTCTCTTACCCGAAACAATTGACTCACCACCTATCCATAATCCATGACACAAAATTCAGTAAATTGTGTCAATTTATCATAAATTATTTCAGGCTCTTATCCATGCGTATGCACTAGATAGGATTTGAAATGTCTAGACAATCGCTTAATTGCGGTGTCCGACCTAACTCGCCTATACACGGTGTAAATTCCTAAAATCCTCAATTCGACTCCAATTCCATCCATTTCAATTTCAATTATCCAATTATATCCACAATACCTCAATGACTGTGAATTTGGTCCAATTTATCAGTCCGAACTATAAATTACGCTTTTACCCCTAGTGGGTAAAAATTTCAATTTATTGTATCGAAAATTCCCATTTAATTTCCAACCTCATAATTCATCATTTTTCCACCCAATTCTCTTAAAATAAAGTCAACCTCATCCTCACATACCATTGGCTAGATTCGGCCTAGAGAAATTCATGGAGAAGATAAATATTTTTCTTGTTGTTTTGCTCAAAAACATGCTAAACTAACACTAAACACTAACATAGCTCAAAATCAAATTAATCTAATAACTTTCTCTCTCCTAACCCATTTTTCAGAATTCAAATCATCCTCAAATCACATGATTCAACCATGAAAAATGATGAAAAATGCATGGGAAAGGTAAAGCACAAGACAAATTTAAGAAATGTTACATTTTTTCACTTGATTTTTGAATTTCCACTTATTTTCCCTTTAAATTTCTTGGCTAGGGTTTTATTTTCTCCTTTCTCTCTCTTATTTCTTGCTTGGCCGAATGTTGAAGAAGAAGAATGGGTTATGGGCTGATTTTTTTATGCCTTTTTTTATTGTTTAATGAAATAATATTATTTTATTCATATTTTAAATATTTTATTAATTCATTTTTTTTTTAGCCATCCATTTGTCCTAATTTTTCCACCATGCATTCCCTTTGACTTATCCAAGTCTTAAGTGAAATTTCCAGATTTTTCCAAAGTTTTGGTGGAGCAAATTCTTCAAAATTACACTTTTGCCCCCGAACATTTCAAAAATTACATTTTTGCCCCAAAAATTGAAAATTTGCCATAATGCATAATTTGCACTCCTCATACTCATTTCACACTCCAAATAATTAAATTTGATCAAAATCCTTTCAAAAATTAAATTTTCGATTTCGAATGGTAAAATTACCATTTTACCCTTTTACTCCAAATTATACCGAAATTAAAATTTTTCACTTCTAGACCTCAAATCTTACTCCAATAAGTCAAATGGGGCCAAAAATCTTTTCTAAAAATTTTCATTTTGTCCCCAGGTGGCAAATGACCATTTTGCCCCTGGATAGCGAAAATTCCAATTTGACTCCAAATTGATCCTCGAACTCCGAATCACCATATTAACCCATTCTGGGACTTTAAAATTCTTAATTTCATTGTAAATTCTCTATTTGATCTAGTTCGAGGCTTAAATCAACTTTATTGTACCTCTAGGTACAATACCGATTTTTGTAAATTTTTCAAGACTCTCTTAGCATGTAAACATGCTATCCACCACATGTATGTCATCACAAATATTTCTGTAGAGTCGGGCTTGTCATCTTCTCCCCCACTTGGATCAATCATATGATCCTCCTTCTTGATTGACTTCGACATCCAGCTAAATATTAATATTTTAATATTATTTTATTCTAAAAATTTTATCTTGTCCCCTTGGTACCCAAAATACCTTATTATGCCTCACTTGACTTCCAAATCGCCTTTTATCTCACAAATTCTCCTCTGATAAAATTATTATTATTTTATTATTATTTTCTCACTTGCGAAACATTTTATCCTAAACTACTCCTTTCGTCTTTTATCACTTCTAAACATTTTAATTGACCTCAATATGCATTCGATCAATTTTATTTATCACCATATCAAAGTATGGGGTATTTCAATCTCCCCCACTTAAATAGAATTCGTCCTCGAATTCCCATCGATGTTGCGTTATCAATCTCCTTCTATGATCCTACTCCTTGTTCCTTCTATGGGGACATTCAATTTATTTCCTTCGTTCACCTTCAGTTCAATTAAATGCTTTATTTACGGCAATTATCATCCTTTGGAATCGGATCAGTAATACTTTTCACAACCATGATCTCTTATATCTAGACACTAAGCATGCCTTTATCACCATTATTACATTTGAACCATAACTTCATCTCAATTATACCGATTTCGATCACATATCATACTTACTTATGTATACCTATTCATCGTTTTATTAATTTGCTCCATACCAATTTTCTCAACCTTGATTCATCCATCTTATACTGGTCCAAACCCTTCCTTTAATGGAGTTCCATTAAAAACTTAAACAATTTAAGGTTTACTTTCAAAGTCATTCATAACTTTAATCGTTCATTACATGTCTGTTAACACTTTAGCTCACTAACCTCTCTGGACACTATTTCAAAATCTCTCAATTACCGAGAACCATTCTTCACTTCAGTTAGTAAAATTATCAATTTCATATATACATATATACATGCATTTTCAAATGTCAACCTCTCTCTTTATATATAGGAATCCATGTGTTCACATGCCTTGGACTACATTCCCCCATTATTCATCTGTATCCCAATCCTAGTTTCAATATAATAATTCTTATAGTGCATGTCAACCTTCTTATTATACTTGTGTATAACTTCATATCATTCATATCATTTCCAACCATATGTTTGAGTTTCCTTATACTATATATCATTCATCACAATGTCATCTCCATTGAATTATAATCTATTATACGTGTATGCTTTATAATCCTATTGATGCCTCAAAGATTTATCTCAACTTGATCATTGCATCTCATGCAATACCATAATTCCTAAGAGTTATCCTTTTGTCTTTAATCATCTTTCATGCCTCTATATTACCTTGTATCTTTCTTGCATTACGATATTGATTTGTCACTGAAGACTCGAACCCATTTGAATCATGTATGCCTTAAGCATTTTCGAATTCCAATTTCCATAATATATTGGGAAAGTTTCATTATCTGACTTCATTTTCAAGGTCAACTTCTATTATCTTTTGTTCCACTCCTTCATATGAACATAACATCATTCTTCCTTAACCAATTTATAAATTGTACTTGAAATTGTAAAATTTAAAACTAGATTCTCCTCAAGTATTTTTCAATATTAATACTAATATCACTCTCAGCTTACAGCGTCCTTTTTATAAACACATAACTTAGTGCTTGCTTTAACGAGATCCAGAGCAAAACTTCTCTTAAGTATTTCCTTGGGAATATCTATCTTAAACTTATGTCTCACAGCATGTGATTCCTTAACTTGTGATTAGCTTTAGGCTTCTCAGCAAGTTTTAAAAATTTTACGTTTCATACTTGTTGTGTATGATTAGAATCTCTTCTCAAAGATGTTTATGTATTCCTAAAACATTTACTCTTAAAGATATATAAATACATACTCATCCATTCAACTCCTAACTCATCTTCATAAGTTTCTAGGGTGCCACACAATTAGCCTCATGTTGTTACTAACTCTTGTCATTTTACTGTATCAAAACAGATATTACAAATTCTCATAATGATATTCTACATAAACTGATTTTCTATACCAGTCTCGTAATTCTTCCTTCACACTTTCATTACTTGGTATCTCATCTCAATATAGTCATCTCAAGAATCTTTTAATTTTTTTTTCTTTTAATTATATGCCTATATACAAGGCAATAAAGAAGTTTTTCAATTCATTTGGGTAAACATACTCCAGAATATTTAAGACTCCCAGATAACAAAACACAATGACCAACAACCAAAATTCAATTTGTAAGCTCATTATCGTGTCACTCCCATCTTACTCATGCATCATAGGCGTGAGGTATTCGAAGCATTACAGCGTTGAACAGTCAATGTTGAAGCACTGTAGCTATTAGAAATTTTCTCATCAAAGCTATTTGTCTGCATTCAAAGTCACCACATCAATCATTCTCAACCAGTGGTTTCCCTTTTAGATATATATCATGAGGTCCATAAGTATAGGTACCTTCTATTTTCTTATCATACACATTAAGCCAGATTAATACTTCCATCTCATGTCATCTTTTGACTTTTATCAACATTCATAAAATTCCACCTCAAAACATCCTTTCCATACAGTGTAATAAATTCATGATAAATATACCACTCCACACATAAGTTGCTTACTATCTACAACTTTCCTCAAATTTATTATCATCCCTATCCAATTATCTTCTTGACTTTCGGTATAATTAACTACGAAAATAGCCCGGCTTCCTCCTCACTTTATTCTCACAATCCTTACTGAATCAAAATTTTATATTCCCCATATTCCATAATTTAACTTTATTGGGTTATATTTGTGCCCAACTATTATCTCATATTGTCATAACATCACTGAATAATCCCCTTCATGCTTAAATTACAATCATTAAAGTAATCACATTATCCATTCCGAATGTCATTTATAACCTTATTGCTTCCTTCTATAACCTTCCTCAATAATTATATTACCAATTTAGCTCTATCATACTAAAGATTCCCATATACCTTCAGTTACTTAAATAGCCATTTTATAATACATTCTAGTCCTATACTTTAAAAGCCAAACTATTTTTACTTCTTTGTACAGATAATTATTATCTCTTTTACACAACATCTACTTAGAATTAAGGTAGTGTAAAATCCTACGAAAATATTACATGTCCTTGGGATCATCATCTTAATCTGATCTTATCGAAAGATTCTACTCCGAGTCCTCCTAAAGATCCTCTTCCGAGTTTTCCTCCTGAGATTTTTTTTTCCTTTGCTCCTCAATCCAGGCTTGTTGTATTTTCCTATATTCTTCATCACTCACCGTTGCAGCATTTCTTCCACAACCGGGAGGAAAATGTCGTACACCTGACACTTTTCTAAAGGGTTTACTTGCAGCTGTTACTTTCTCCTTATCCTTTTCTGGTTGTCCCCTTACATTTCTCCCACAACCTGGTGGAAAGTGTCGGACTACTGTCACGCTCTTCCTAGAACGAATATATCCCCTTGCAATTTCTTCCCTCGTCCATTCTCTAAGGTGCTCTCCAGGTTGTTCCTAAAGGAAATCTTGTTCAATTTTCCATGGATTGGAGCTACTCTCACTTTCAAAATTCTCGCTACTCTCGAAGCTCCCCTTATTATGAACCCATTCTGATAAGTTCTTAAGAATTCTATTATCAGGAATTCGGGATGGACCACCTTCCGAATCACCTGTATCAAGGTGCCATTTGCTTCTAGCTGTAGAATCTAAAGATCTCTCGCTATCACTATGAGAGGTATCGAGACTACCACCACTTCTAGACATGGTGTGTATGTCACCAATGCACCTCAAAACCTATATGCAATCAAATAATAATTGTTTAATTATTTATGCATCTCAAAAGTAGGTAGATTTCTATATGAAGATGCATACATTCTATTCAATCTAACCTAACTTAACTTATCTTAATTTAACTAGACTTGGGGCCACGCAATGTCAGTGTAGATTCCTTAAAACAACTTTAAAATCAAAAACTTTTAAATCCAAAGCTTTAAAATCAAAATATCTGATCTTTAAACCATGCTCTGATACCAATAAAATTGTCACGACCCGAAACTCCCCATCGGGCCCGTGACAACCGCCGCGAGGCCTCGACAGACATTCTTCACCCCGAATGTCGATTGAAACCTCGCAAGGCTTAGCATCAACTTTTGCATCTCCCCGGTGAGCAACAGTTATTAAATCTCGCATTTCAAAAAAATCATAAGTCATTTTAAATAAGAACAATAAAATATTATTTTTTGGCTCACAGGGGTATTTTCGTAATTTTTCGTCAAAAATCTCAAAACTTGCTAAAAATGTAGTAGGTAAGCAGAAAATATATATTTAATGATTTAAAAACAATTAAGTATCTAAAACGTTCATTTGAAAGCAAATTGTTGACAACTAATACTATTCAAAAATAATAAATAAAATATTCTATTTTCTCATAAAATAAATTTTTATAGAAATATTCGTAAATAATTTTTCGCACATGAAAGTAAAGTAAAAATTGTATGAATAGAAATACAGACAACCAAAATATAAGTTTTGATCTGCAATGACACGTGGGCTCCAATTGACCAAGAAGATGTAAGACTGTGAACTCTTACTTTCTATAATGCAGTTCCGAGCTTAGTTCTCGTCCTACTCGACTATCTACAAACTGTCCTGAGCCTGAAAAATGTATAGGAAGAAGGGGTGAGATTTTATAATCCCAGTGAGTAAACAGATACCATCTAAAGTATCTAAAGCCGAGTAAATGGAGACAATTAAAATAAGTCATCATACTGTAATTTCATTACCTTTCAGTTCATTTCAATGAAATAAAATCAATCCATATAAATCGAGCAATCAACTTGGCTTATGAATTTCTTAAAACTTTGGCTCGTGCCAAAACTCATACTCAGTGATACCTTGCGCAGGGCATCCAACCGAGTCCGCCAAGGCTGTTAAAATTTCATATACACTTAAAATATATTTTTAGTTTGAGAAAAATACAGCCGTTCCTTGGCGTTGGCTGAGTTCCCCTTCACGTGGTGGTTTAACGTGAAGTGAACCCTAAGCTTTACCCCAGGAGATACCCTACGCGCCTCTCCGTTCGAGGTAATAATATAATGGAGTTTACCGTGCCCCTCTAATAGGCTGGTCCACGGAACTCCCTCTGCAGTAAATAATTAATATATACTCCACCAATTTAATAAAATTCATTCTAGCATGACATGGCAATTTATCGCAATCTAGCCTCTCAAGGCTGAATACACAATACAAATAATTCTGACACCAAAATCAATTTAGCCATTCATGCTCATATATTGTCATAAGCCATTCAATTTAAAACCATAAATTTACAACACAAGCAGACAGTCTCCAATTACTCTATTTTTAAAACCAGTATTCGATTTTTCAGCAAATTTATAAAATCATTTTATAAAATCACAATTTCTCCTAAAACATAGCAATTTACCATTTAAACCCATTTTTCATAAAATCACACAGTTGTATAAAACTACTCTAGATAATTAAGACGATAATAAGTTTACTCACAGTATTAGGAGTAGAAATACTCCTATCTTCCGCCCTCGGGTGCAGTCTCTTACCCGAAACAATTGACTCACCACCTATCCATAATCCATGACACAAAATTCAGTAAATTGTGTCAATTTATCATAAATTATTTCAGGCTCTTATCCATGCGTATGCACTAGATAGGATTTGAAATGTCTAGACAATCGCTTAATTGCGGTGTCCGACCTAACTCGCCTATACACGGTGTAAATTCCTAAAATCCTCAATTCGACTCCAATTCCATCCATTTCAATTTCAATTATCCAATTATATCCACAATACCTCAATGACTGTGAATTTGGTCCAATTTATCAGTCCGAACTATAAATTACGCTTTTACCCCTAGTGGGTAAAAATTTCAATTTATTGTATCGAAAATTCCCATTTAATTTCCAACCTCATAATTCATCATTTTTCCACCCAATTCTCTTAAAATAAAGTCAACCTCATCCTCACATACCATTGGCTAGATTCGGCCTAGAGAAATTCATGGAGAAGATAAATATTTTTCTTGTTGTTTTGCTCAAAAACATGCTAAACTAACACTAAACACTAACATAGCTCAAAATCAAATTAATCTAATAACTTTCTCTCTCCTAACCCATTTTTCAGAATTCAAATCATCCTCAAATCACATGATTCAACCATGAAAAATGATGAAAAATGCATGGGAAAGGTAAAGCACAAGACAAATTTAAGAAATGTTACCTTTTTCACTTGATTTTTGAATTTTCACTTATTTTCCCTTTAAATTTCTTGGCTAGGGTTTTATTTTCTCCTTTCTCTCTCTTATTTCTTGCTTGGCCGAATGTTGAAGAAGAAGAATGGGTTATGGGCTGATTTTTTTATGCCTTTTTTTATTGTTTAATGAAATAATATTATTTTATTCATATTTTAAATATTTTATTAATTCATTTTTTTTTTTAGCCATCCATTTGTCCTAATTTTTCCACCATGCATTCCCTTTGACTTATCCAAGTCTTAAGTGAAATTTCCAGATTTTTCCAAAGTTTTGGTGGAGCAAATTCTTCAAAATTACACTTTTGCCCCCGAACATTTCAAAAATTACATTTTTGCCCCAAAAATTGAAAATTTGCCATAATGCATAATTTGCACTCCTCATACTCATTTCACACTCCAAATAATTAAATTTGATCAAAATCCTTTCAAAAATTAAATTTTCGATTCCGAATGGTAAAATTACCATTTTACCCTTTTACTCCAAATTATACCGAAATTAAAATTTTTCACTTCTAGACCTCAAATCTTACTCCAATAAGTCAAATGGGGCCAAAAATCTTTTCTAAAAATTTTCATTTTGTCCCCAGGTGGCAAATGACCATTTTACCCCTGGATAGCGAAAATTCCAATTTGACTCCAAATTGATCCTCGAACTCCGAATCACCATATTAACCCATTCTGGGACTTTAAAATTCTTAATTTCATTGTAAATTCTCTATTTGATCTAGTTCGAGGCTTAAATCAACTTTATTGTACCTCTAGGTACAATACCGATTTTTGTAAATTTTTCAAGACTCTCTTAGCATGTAAACATGCTATCCACCACATGTATGTCATCACAAATATTTCTGTAGAGTCGGGCTTGTCATCTTCTCCCCCACTTGGATCAATCATATGATCCTCCTTCTTGATTGACTTCGACATCCGGCTAAATATTAATATTTTAATATTATTTTATTCTAAAAATTTTATCTTGTCTCCTTGGTACCCAAAATACCTTATTATGCCTCACTTGACTTCCAAATCGCCTTTTATCTCACAAATTCTCCTCTGATAAAATTATTATTATTTTATTATTATTTTCTCACTTGCGAAACATTTTATCCTAAACTACTCCTTTCGTCTTTTATCACTTCTAAACATTTTAATTGACCTCAATATGCATTCGATCAATTTTATTTATCACCATATCAAAGTATGGGGTATTTCAATCTCCACCACTTAAATAGAATTCGTCCTCGAATTCCCATCGATGTTGCGTTATCAATCTCCTTCTATGATCCTACTCCTTGTTCCTTCTATGGGGACATTCAATTTATTTCCTTCGTTCACCTTCAGTTCAATTAAATGCTTTATTTACGGCAATTATCATCCTTTGGAATCGGATCAGTAATACTTTTCACAACCATGATCTCTTATATCTAGACACTAAGCATGCCTTTATCACCATTATTACATTTGAACCATAACTTCATCTCAATTATACCGATTTCGATCACATATCATACTTACTTATGTATACCTATTCATCGTTTTATTAATTTGCTCCATACCAATTTTCTCAACCTTGATTCATCCATCTTATACTGGTCCAAACCCTTCATTTAATGGAGTTCCATTAAAAACTTAAACAATTTAAGGTTTACTTTCAAAGTCATTCATAACTTTAATCGTTCATTACATGTCTGTTAACACTTTAGCTCACTAACCTCTCTGGACACTATTTCAAAATCTCTCAATTACCGAGAACCATTCTTCACTTCAGTTAGTAAAATTATCAATTTCATATATACATATATACATGCATTTTCAAATGTCAACCTCTCTCTTTATATATAGGAATCCATGTGTTCACATGCCTTGGACTACATTCCCCCATTATTCATCTGTATCCCAATCCTAGTTTCAATATAATAATTCTTATAGTGCATGTCAACCTTCTTATTATACTTGTGTATAACTTCATATCATTCATATCATTTCCAACCATATGTTTGAGTTTCCTTATACTATATATCATTCATCACAATGTCATCTCCATTGAATTATAATCTATTATACGTGTATGCTTTATAATCCTATTGATGCCTCAAAGATTTATCTCAACTTGATCATTGCATCTCATGCAATACCATAATTCCTAAGAGTTATCCTTTTGTCTTTAATCATCTTTCATGCCTCTATATTACCTTGTATCTTTCTTGCATTACGATATTGATTTGTCACTGAAGACTCGAACCCATTTGAATCATGTATGCCTTAAGCATTTTCGAATTCCAATTTCCATAATATATTGGGAAAGTTTCATTATCTGACTTCATTTTCAAGGTCAACTTCTATTATCTTTTGTTCCACTCCTTCATATGAACATAACATCATTCTTCCTTAACCAATTTATAAATTGTACTTGAAATTGTAAAATTTAAAACTAGATTCTCCTCAAGTATTTTTCAATATTAATACTAATATCACTCTCAGCTTACAGCGTCCTTTTTATAAACACATAACTTAGTGCTTGCTTTAACGAGATCCAGAGCAAAACTTCTCTTAAGTATTTCCTTGGGAATATCTATCTTAAACTTATGTCTCACAGCATGTGATTCCTTAACTTGTGATTAGCGTTAGGCTTCTCAGCAAGTTTTAAAAATTTTACGTTTCATACTTGTTGTGTATGATTAGAATCTCTTCTCAAAGATGTTTATGTATTCCTAAAACATTTACTCTTAAAGATATATAAATACATACTCATCCATTCAACTCCTAACTCATCTTCATAAGTTTCTAGGGTGCCACACAATTAGCCTCATGTTGTTACTAACTCTTGTCATTTTACTGTATCAAAACAGATATTACAAATTCTCATAATGATATTCTACATAAACGGATTTTCTATACCAGTCTCGTAATTCTTCCTTCACACTTTCATTACTTGGTATCTCATCTCAATATAGTCATCTCAAGAATCTTTTAATTTTTTTTTCTTTTAATTATATGCCTATATACAAGGCAATAAAGAAGTTTTTCAATTCATTTGGGTAAACATTCTCCAGAATATTTAAGACTCCCAGATAACAAAACACAATGACCAACAACCAAAATTCAATTTGTAAGCTCATTATCGTGTCACTCCCATCTTACTCATGCATCATAGGCGTGAGGTATTCGAAGCATTACAGCGTTGAACAGTCAATGTTGAAGCACTGTAGCTATTAGAAATTTTCTCATCAAAGCTATTTGTCTGCATTCAAAGTCACCACATCAATCATTCTCAACCAGTGGTTTCCCTTTTAGATATATATCATGAGGTTCATAAGTATAGGTACCTTCTATTTTCTTATCATACACATTAAGCCAGATTAATACTTCCATCTCATGTCATCTTTTGACTTTTATCAACATTCATAAAATTCCACCTCAAAACATCCTTTCCATACAGTGTAATAAATTCATGATAAATATACCACTCCACACATAAGTTGCTTACTATCTACAACTTTCCTCAAATTTATTATCATCCCTATCCAATTATCTTCTTAACTTTCGGTATAATTAACTACGAAAATAGCCCGGCTTCCTCCTCACTTTATTCTCACAATCCTTACTGAATCAAAATTTTATATTCCCCATATTCCATAATTTAACTTTATTGGGTTATATTTGTGCCCAACTATTATCTCATATTGTCATAACATCACTGAATAATCCCCTTCATGCTTAAATTACAATCATTAAAGTAATCACATTATACATTCCGAATGTCATTTATAACCTTATTGCTTCCTTCTATAACCTTCCTCAATAATTATATTACCAATTTAGCTCTATCATACTAAAGATTCCCATATACCTTCAGTTACTTAAATAGCCATTTTATAATACATTCTAGTCCTATACTTTAAAAGCCAAACTATTTTTACTTCTTTGTACAGATAATTATTATCTCTTTTACACAACATCTACTTAGAATTAAGGTAGTGTAAAATCCTACGAAAATATTACATGTCCTTGGGATCATCATCTTAATCTGATCTTATCGAAAGATTCTACTCCGAGTCCTCCTAAAGATCCTCTTCCGAGTTTTCCTCCTGAGATTTTTTTTTTCCTTTGCTCCTCAATCCAGGCTTGTTGTATTTTCCTATATTCTTCATCACTCACCGTTGCAGCATTTCTTCCACAACCGGGAGGAAAATGTCGTACACCTGACACTTTTCTAAAGGGTTTACTTGCCACTGTTACTTTCTCCTTATCCTTTTCTGGTTGTCCCCTTACATTTCTCCCACAACCTGGTGGAAAGTGTCGGACTACTGTCACGCTCTTCCTAGAACGAATATATCCCCTTGCAATTTCTTCCCTCGTCCATTCTCTAAGGTGCTCTCCAGGTTGTTCCTAAAGGAAATCTTGTTCAATTTTCCATGTATTGGAGCTACTCTCACTTTCAAAATTCTCGCTACTCTCGAAGCTCCCCTTATTATGAACCCATTCTGATAAGTTCTTAAGAATTCTATTATCAGGAATTCGGGATGGACCACCTTCCGAATCACCTGTATCAAGGTGCCATTTGCTTCTAGCTGTAGAATCTAAAGATCTCTCGCTATCACTATGAGAGGTATCGAGACTACCACCACTTCTAGACATGGTGTGTATGTCACCAATGCACCTCAAAACCTATATGCAATCAAATAATAATTGTTTAATTATTTATGCATCTCAAAAGTAGGTAGATTTCTATATGAAGATGCATACATTCTATTCAATCTAACCTAACTTAACTTATCTTAATTTAACTAGACTTGGGGCCACGCAATGTCAGTGTAGATTCCTTAAAACAACTTTAAAATCAAAAACTTTTAAATCCAAAGCTTTAAAATCAAAATATCTGATCTTTAAACCATGCTCTGATACCAATAAAATTGTCACGACCCGAAACTCCCCATCGGGCCCGTGACAACCGCCGCGAGGCCTCGACAGACATTCTTCACCCCGAATGTCGATTGAAACCTCGCAAGGCTTAGCATCAACTTTTGCATCTCCCCGGTGAGCAACAGTTATTAAATCTCGCATTTCAAAAAAATCATAAGTCATTTTAAATAAGAACAATAAAATATTATTTTTTGGCTCACAGGGGTATTTTCGTAATTTTTCGTCAAAAATCTCAAAACTTGCTAAAAATGTAGTAGGTAAGCAGAAAATATGTATTTAATGATTTAAAAACAATTAAGTATCTAAAACGTTCATTTGAAAGCAAATTGTTGACAACTAATACTATTCAAAAATAATAAATAAAATATTCTATTTTCTCATAAAATAAATTTTTATAGAAATATTCGTAAATAATTTTTCGCACATGAAAGTAAAGTAAAAATTGTATGAATAGAAATACAGACAACCAAAATATAAGTTTTGATCTGCAATGACACGTGGGCTCCAATTGACCAAGAAGATGTAAGACTGTGAACTCTTACTTTCTATAATGCAGTTCCGAGCTTAGTTCTCGTCCTACTCGACTATCTACAAACTGTCCTGAGCCTGAAAAATGTATAGGAAGAAGGGGTGAGATTTTATAATCCCAGTGAGTAAACAGATACCATCTAAAGTATCTAAAGCCGAGTAAATGGAGACAATTAAAATAAGTCATCATACTGTAATTTCATTACCTTTCAGTTCATTTCAATGAAATAAAATCAATCCATATAAATCGAGCAATCAACTTGGCTTATGAATTTCTTAAAACTTTGGCTCGTGCCAAAACTCATACTCAGTGATACCTTGCGCAGGGCATCCAACCGAGTCCGCCAAGGCTGTTAAAATTTCATATACACTTAAAATATATTTTTAGTTTGAGAAAAATACAGCCGTTCCTTGGCGTTGGCTGAGTTCCCCTTCACGTGGTGGTTTAACGTGAAGTGAACCCTAAGCTTTACCCCAGGAGATACCCTACGCGCCTCTCCGTTCGAGGTAATAATATAATGGAGTTTACCGTGCCCCTCTAATAGGCTGGTCCACGGAACTCCCTCTGCAGTAAATAATTAATATATACTCCACCAATTTAATAAAATTCATTCTAGCATGACATGGCAATTTATCGCAATCTAGCCTCTCAAGGCTGAATACACAATACAAATAATTCTGACACCAAAATCAATTTAGCCATTCATGCTCATATATTGTCATAAGCCATTCAATTTAAAACCATAAATTTACAACACAAGCAGACAGTCTCCAATTACTCTATTTTTAAAACCAGTATTCGATTTTTCAGCAAATTTATAAAATCATTTTATAAAATCACAATTTCTCCTAAAACATAGCAATTTATCATTTAAACCCATTTTTCATAAAATCACACAGTTGTATAAAACTACTCTAGATAATTAAGACGATAATAAGTTTACTCACAGTATTAGGAGTAGAAATACTCCTATCTTCCGCCCTCGGGTGCAGTCTCTTACCCGAAACAATTGACTCACCACCTATCCATAATCCATGACACAAAATTCAGTAAATTGTGTCAATTTATCATAAATTATTTCAGGCTCTTATCCATGCGTATGCACTAGATAGGATTTGAAATGTCTAGACAATCGCTTAATTGCGGTGTCCGACCTAACTCGCCTATACACGGTGTAAATTCCTAAAATCCTCAATTCGACTCCAATTCCATCCATTTCAATTTCAATTATCCAATTATATCCACAATACCTCAATGACTGTGAATTTGGTCCAATTTATCAGTCCGAACTATAAATTACGCTTTTACCCCTAGTGGGTAAAAATTTCAATTTATTGTATCGAAAATTCCCATTTAATTTCCAACCTCATAATTCATCATTTTTCCACCCAATTCTCTTAAAATAAAGTCAACCTCATCCTCACATACCATTGGCTAGATTCGGCCTAGAGAAATTCATGGAGAAGATAAATATTTTTCTTGTTGTTTTGCTCAAAAACATGCTAAACTAACACTAAACACTAACATAGCTCAAAATCAAATTAATCTAATAACTTTCTCTCTCCTAACCCATTTTTCAGAATTCAAATCATCCTCAAATCACATGATTCAACCATGAAAAATGATGAAAAATGCATGGGAAAGGTAAAGCACAAGACAAATTTAAGAAATGTTACCTTTTTCACTTGATTTTTGAATTTTCACTTATTTTCCCTTTAAATTTCTTGGCTAGGGTTTTATTTTCTCCTTTCTCTCTCTTATTTCTTGCTTGGCCGAATGTTGAAGAAGAAGAATGGGTTATGGGCTGATTTTTTTATGCCTTTTTTTATTGTTTAATGAAATAATATTATTTTATTCATATTTTAAATATTTTATTAATTCATTTTTTTTTTTAGCCATCCATTTGTCCTAATTTTTCCACCATGCATTCCCTTTGACTTATCCAAGTCTTAAGTGAAATTTCCAGATTTTTCCAAAGTTTTGGTGGAGCAAATTCTTCAAAATTACACTTTTGCCCCCGAACATTTCAAAAATTACATTTTTGCCCCAAAAATTGAAAATTTGCCATAATGCATAATTTGCACTCCTCATACTCATTTCACACTCCAAATAATTAAATTTGATCAAAATCCTTTCAAAAATTAAATTTTCGATTCCGAATGGTAAAATTACCATTTTACCCTTTTACTCCAAATTATACCGAAATTAAAATTTTTCACTTCTAGACCTCAAATCTTACTCCAATAAGTCAAATGGGGCCAAAAATCTTTTCTAAAAATTTTCATTTTGTCCCCAGGTGGCAAATGACCATTTTACCCCTGGATAGCGAAAATTCCAATTTGACTCCAAATTGATCCTCGAACTCCGAATCACCATATTAACCCATTCTGGGACTTTAAAATTCTTAATTTCATTGTAAATTCTCTATTTGATCTAGTTCGAGGCTTAAATCAACTTTATTGTACCTCTAGGTACAATACCGATTTTTGTAAATTTTTCAAGACTCTCTTAGCATGTAAACATGCTATCCACCACATGTATGTCATCACAAATATTTCTGTAGAGTCGGGCTTGTCATCTTCTCCCCCACTTGGATCAATCATATGATCCTCCTTCTTGATTGACTTCGACATCCGGCTAAATATTAATATTTTAATATTATTTTATTCTAAAAATTTTATCTTGTCTCCTTGGTACCCAAAATACCTTATTATGCCTCACTTGACTTCCAAATCGCCTTTTATCTCACAAATTCTCCTCTGATAAAATTATTATTATTTTATTATTATTTTCTCACTTGCGAAACATTTTATCCTAAACTACTCCTTTCGTCTTTTATCACTTCTAAACATTTTAATTGACCTCAATATGCATTCGATCAATTTTATTTATCACCATATCAAAGTATGGGGTATTTCAATCTCCACCACTTAAATAGAATTCGTCCTCGAATTCCCATCGATGTTGCGTTATCAATCTCCTTCTATGATCCTACTCCTTGTTCCTTCTATGGGGACATTCAATTTATTTCCTTCGTTCACCTTCAGTTCAATTAAATGCTTTATTTACGGCAATTATCATCCTTTGGAATCGGATCAGTAATACTTTTCACAACCATGATCTCTTATATCTAGACACTAAGCATGCCTTTATCACCATTATTACATTTGAACCATAACTTCATCTCAATTATACCGATTTCGATCACATATCATACTTACTTATGTATACCTATTCATCGTTTTATTAATTTGCTCCATACCAATTTTCTCAACCTTGATTCATCCATCTTATACTGGTCCAAACCCTTCATTTAATGGAGTTCCATTAAAAACTTAAACAATTTAAGGTTTACTTTCAAAGTCATTCATAACTTTAATCGTTCATTACATGTCTGTTAACACTTTAGCTCACTAACCTCTCTGGACACTATTTCAAAATCTCTCAATTACCGAGAACCATTCTTCACTTCAGTTAGTAAAATTATCAATTTCATATATACATATATACATGCATTTTCAAATGTCAACCTCTCTCTTTATATATAGGAATCCATGTGTTCACATGCCTTGGACTACATTCCCCCATTATTCATCTGTATCCCAATCCTAGTTTCAATATAATAATTCTTATAGTGCATGTCAACCTTCTTATTATACTTGTGTATAACTTCATATCATTCATATCATTTCCAACCATATGTTTGAGTTTCCTTATACTATATATCATTCATCACAATGTCATCTCCATTGAATTATAATCTATTATACGTGTATGCTTTATAATCCTATTGATGCCTCAAAGATTTATCTCAACTTGATCATTGCATCTCATGCAATACCATAATTCCTAAGAGTTATCCTTTTGTCTTTAATCATCTTTCATGCCTCTATATTACCTTGTATCTTTCTTGCATTACGATATTGATTTGTCACTGAAGACTCGAACCCATTTGAATCATGTATGCCTTAAGCATTTTCGAATTCCAATTTCCATAATATATTGGGAAAGTTTCATTATCTGACTTCATTTTCAAGGTCAACTTCTATTATCTTTTGTTCCACTCCTTCATATGAACATAACATCATTCTTCCTTAACCAATTTATAAATTGTACTTGAAATTGTAAAATTTAAAACTAGATTCTCCTCAAGTATTTTTCAATATTAATACTAATATCACTCTCAGCTTACAGCGTCCTTTTTATAAACACATAACTTAGTGCTTGCTTTAACGAGATCCAGAGCAAAACTTCTCTTAAGTATTTCCTTGGGAATATCTATCTTAAACTTATGTCTCACAGCATGTGATTCCTTAACTTGTGATTAGCGTTAGGCTTCTCAGCAAGTTTTAAAAATTTTACGTTTCATACTTGTTGTGTATGATTAGAATCTCTTCTCAAAGATGTTTATGTATTCCTAAAACATTTACTCTTAAAGATATATAAATACATACTCATCCATTCAACTCCTAACTCATCTTCATAAGTTTCTAGGGTGCCACACAATTAGCCTCATGTTGTTACTAACTCTTGTCATTTTACTGTATCAAAACAGATATTACAAATTCTCATAATGATATTCTACATAAACGGATTTTCTATACCAGTCTCGTAATTCTTCCTTCACACTTTCATTACTTGGTATCTCATCTCAATATAGTCATCTCAAGAATCTTTTAATTTTTTTTTCTTTTAATTATATGCCTATATACAAGGCAATAAAGAAGTTTTTCAATTCATTTGGGTAAACATTCTCCAGAATATTTAAGACTCCCAGATAACAAAACACAATGACCAACAACCAAAATTCAATTTGTAAGCTCATTATCGTGTCACTCCCATCTTACTCATGCATCATAGGCGTGAGGTATTCGAAGCATTACAGCGTTGAACAGTCAATGTTGAAGCACTGTAGCTATTAGAAATTTTCTCATCAAAGCTATTTGTCTGCATTCAAAGTCACCACATCAATCATTCTCAACCAGTGGTTTCCCTTTTAGATATATATCATGAGGTTCATAAGTATAGGTACCTTCTATTTTCTTATCATACACATTAAGCCAGATTAATACTTCCATCTCATGTCATCTTTTGACTTTTATCAACATTCATAAAATTCCACCTCAAAACATCCTTTCCATACAGTGTAATAAATTCATGATAAATATACCACTCCACACATAAGTTGCTTACTATCTACAACTTTCCTCAAATTTATTATCATCCCTATCCAATTATCTTCTTAACTTTCGGTATAATTAACTACGAAAATAGCCCGGCTTCCTCCTCACTTTATTCTCACAATCCTTACTGAATCAAAATTTTATATTCCCCATATTCCATAATTTAACTTTATTGGGTTATATTTGTGCCCAACTATTATCTCATATTGTCATAACATCACTGAATAATCCCCTTCATGCTTAAATTACAATCATTAAAGTAATCACATTATACATTCCGAATGTCATTTATAACCTTATTGCTTCCTTCTATAACCTTCCTCAATAATTATATTACCAATTTAGCTCTATCATACTAAAGATTCCCATATACCTTCAGTTACTTAAATAGCCATTTTATAATACATTCTAGTCCTATACTTTAAAAGCCAAACTATTTTTACTTCTTTGTACAGATAATTATTATCTCTTTTACACAACATCTACTTAGAATTAAGGTAGTGTAAAATCCTACGAAAATATTACATGTCCTTGGGATCATCATCTTAATCTGATCTTATCGAAAGATTCTACTCCGAGTCCTCCTAAAGATCCTCTTCCGAGTTTTCCTCCTGAGATTTTTTTTTTCCTTTGCTCCTCAATCCAGGCTTGTTGTATTTTCCTATATTCTTCATCACTCACCGTTGCAGCATTTCTTCCACAACCGGGAGGAAAATGTCGTACACCTGACACTTTTCTAAAGGGTTTACTTGCCACTGTTACTTTCTCCTTATCCTTTTCTGGTTGTCCCCTTACATTTCTCCCACAACCTGGTGGAAAGTGTCGGACTACTGTCACGCTCTTCCTAGAACGAATATATCCCCTTGCAATTTCTTCCCTCGTCCATTCTCTAAGGTGCTCTCCAGGTTGTTCCTAAAGGAAATCTTGTTCAATTTTCCATGTATTGGAGCTACTCTCACTTTCAAAATTCTCGCTACTCTCGAAGCTCCCCTTATTATGAACCCATTCTGATAAGTTCTTAAGAATTCTATTATCAGGAATTCGGGATGGACCACCTTCCGAATCACCTGTATCAAGGTGCCATTTGCTTCTAGCTGTAGAATCTAAAGATCTCTCGCTATCACTATGAGAGGTATCGAGACTACCACCACTTCTAGACATGGTGTGTATGTCACCAATGCACCTCAAAACCTATATGCAATCAAATAATAATTGTTTAATTATTTATGCATCTCAAAAGTAGGTAGATTTCTATATGAAGATGCATACATTCTATTCAATCTAACCTAACTTAACTTATCTTAATTTAACTAGACTTGGGGCCACGCAATGTCAGTGTAGATTCCTTAAAACAACTTTAAAATCAAAAACTTTTAAATCCAAAGCTTTAAAATCAAAATATCTGATCTTTAAACCATGCTCTGATACCAATAAAATTGTCACGACCCGAAACTCCCCATCGGGCCCGTGACAACCGCCGCGAGGCCTCGACAGACATTCTTCACCCCGAATGTCGATTGAAACCTCGCAAGGCTTAGCATCAACTTTTGCATCTCCCCGGTGAGCAACAGTTATTAAATCTCGCATTTCAAAAAAATCATAAGTCATTTTAAATAAGAACAATAAAATATTATTTTTTGGCTCACAGGGGTATTTTCGTAATTTTTCGTCAAAAATCTCAAAACTTGCTAAAAATGTAGTAGGTAAGCAGAAAATATGTATTTAATGATTTAAAAACAATTAAGTATCTAAAACGTTCATTTGAAAGCAAATTGTTGACAACTAATACTATTCAAAAATAATAAATAAAATATTCTATTTTCTCATAAAATAAATTTTTATAGAAATATTCGTAAATAATTTTTCGCACATGAAAGTAAAGTAAAAATTGTATGAATAGAAATACAGACAACCAAAATATAAGTTTTGATCTGCAATGACACGTGGGCTCCAATTGACCAAGAAGATGTAAGACTGTGAACTCTTACTTTCTATAATGCAGTTCCGAGCTTAGTTCTCGTCCTACTCGACTATCTACAAACTGTCCTGAGCCTGAAAAATGTATAGGAAGAAGGGGTGAGATTTTATAATCCCAGTGAGTAAACAGATACCATCTAAAGTATCTAAAGCCGAGTAAATGGAGACAATTAAAATAAGTCATCATACTGTAATTTCATTACCTTTCAGTTCATTTCAATGAAATAAAATCAATCCATATAAATCGAGCAATCAACTTGGCTTATGAATTTCTTAAAACTTTGGCTCGTGCCAAAACTCATACTCAGTGATACCTTGCGCAGGGCATCCAACCGAGTCCGCCAAGGCTGTTAAAATTTCATATACACTTAAAATATATTTTTAGTTTGAGAAAAATACAGCCGTTCCTTGGCGTTGGCTGAGTTCCCCTTCACGTGGTGGTTTAACGTGAAGTGAACCCTAAGCTTTACCCCAGGAGATACCCTACGCGCCTCTCCGTTCGAGGTAATAATATAATGGAGTTTACCGTGCCCCTCTAATAGGCTGGTCCACGGAACTCCCTCTGCAGTAAATAATTAATATATACTCCACCAATTTAATAAAATTCATTCTAGCATGACATGGCAATTTATCGCAATCTAGCCTCTCAAGGCTGAATACACAATACAAATAATTCTGACACCAAAATCAATTTAGCCATTCATGCTCATATATTGTCATAAGCCATTCAATTTAAAACCATAAATTTACAACACAAGCAGACAGTCTCCAATTACTCTATTTTTAAAACCAGTATTCGATTTTTCAGCAAATTTATAAAATCATTTTATAAAATCACAATTTCTCCTAAAACATAGCAATTTACCATTTAAACCCATTTTTCATAAAATCACACAGTTGTATAAAACTACTCTAGATAATTAAGACGATAATAAGTTTACTCACAGTATTAGGAGTAGAAATACTCCTATCTTCCGCCCTCGGGTGCAGTCTCTTACCCGAAACAATTGACTCACCACCTATCCATAATCCATGACACAAAATTCAGTAAATTGTGTCAATTTATCATAAATTATTTCAGGCTCTTATCCATGCGTATGCACTAGATAGGATTTGAAATGTCTAGACAATCGCTTAATTGCGGTGTCCGACCTAACTCGCCTATACACGGTGTAAATTCCTAAAATCCTCAATTCGACTCCAATTCCATCCATTTCAATTTCAATTATCCAATTATATCCACAATACCTCAATGACTGTGAATTTGGTCCAATTTATCAGTCCGAACTATAAATTACGCTTTTACCCCTAGTGGGTAAAAATTTCAATTTATTGTATCGAAAATTCCCATTTAATTTCCAACCTCATAATTCATCATTTTTCCACCCAATTCTCTTAAAATAAAGTCAACCTCATCCTCACATACCATTGGCTAGATTCGGCCTAGAGAAATTCATGGAGAAGATAAATATTTTTCTTGTTGTTTTGCTCAAAAACATGCTAAACTAACACTAAACACTAACATAGCTCAAAATCAAATTAATCTAATAACTTTCTCTCTCCTAACCCATTTTTCAGAATTCAAATCATCCTCAAATCACATGATTCAACCATGAAAAATGATGAAAAATGCATGGGAAAGGTAAAGCACAAGACAAATTTAAGAAATGTTACCTTTTTTCACTTGATTTTTGAATTTCCACTTATTTTCCCTTTAAATTTCTTGGCTAGGGTTTTATTTTCTCCTTTCTCTCTCTTATTTCTTGCTTGGCCGAATGTTGAAGAAGAAGAATGGGTTATGGGCTGATTTTTTTATGCCTTTTTTTATTGTTTAATGAAATAATATTATTTTATTCATATTTTAAATATTTTATTAATTCATTTTTTTTTTTAGCCATCCATTTGTCCTAATTTTTCCACCATGCATTCCCTTTGACTTATCCAAGTCTTAAGTGAAATTTCCAGATTTTTCCAAAGTTTTGGTGGAGCAAATTCTTCAAAATTACACTTTTACCCCCGAACATTTCAAAAATTACATTTTTGCCCCAAAAATTGAAAATTTGCCATAATGCATAATTTGCACTCCTCATACTCATTTCACACTCCAAATAATTAAATTTGATCAAAATCCTTTCAAAAATTAAATTTTCGATTCCGAATGGTAAAATTACCATTTTACCCTTTTACTCCAAATTATACCGAAATTAAAATTTTTCACTTCTAGACCTCAAATCTTACTCCAATAAGTCAAATGGGGCCAAAAATCTTTTCTAAAAATTTTCATTTTGTCCTCAGGTGGCAAATGACCATTTTGCCCCTGGATAGCGAAAATTCCAATTTGACTCCAAATTGATCCTCGAACTCCGAATCACCATATTAACCCATTCTGGGACTTTAAAATTCTTAATTTCATTGTAAATTCTCTATTTGATCTAGTTCGAGGCTTAAATCAACTTTATTGTGCCTCTAGGTACAATACCGATTTTTGTAAATTTTTCAAGACTCTCTTAGCATGTAAACATGCTATCCACCACATGTATGTCATCACAAATATTTCTGTAGAGTCGGGCTTGTCATCTTCTCCCCCACTTGGATCAATCATATGATCCTCCTTCTTGATTGACTTCGACATCCGGCTAAATATTAATATTTTAATATTATTTTATTCTAAAAATTTTATCTTGTCTCCTTGGTACCCAAAATACCTTATTATGCCTCACTTGACTTCCAAATCGCCTTTTATCTCACAAATTCTCCTCTGATAAAATTATTATTATTTTATTATTATTTTCTCACTTGCGAAACATTTTATCCTAAACTACTCCTTTCGTCTTTTATCACTTCTAAACATTTTAATTGACCTCAATATGCATTCGATCAATTTTATTTATCACCATATCAAAGTATGGGGTATTTCAATATATCTATCATGATTGTTATTCGAATATTTAACTTCTTAAACTAATGTTGTAACTAGGACTTTTTTTAGCAATAAATCTTGTGAATGTCTTCTTTAATCGCATTGAAGAAACCATCATAAATAATGGCTGAAAACTAGCAACAAACTTTTTAAAACCAACATGAGCAATAATAGGAAGATGATACTCATACAAAATTATAGCACAAGCCTACTCATGTCTTGAAACGTCTTGATCAAATGAGTAATTTCAAGTCTGAATCTTCTTATCAGTTTTCATCTCTATGCTAAGTTGCTTTTTCCTTTCAAAGCATTGTTCAATGCTTGAATTTTTTTTCCTTGCACAAGAACCCATGTGATTTTTTAGGGATTTTGTTCCATTCTTACCCTCAAAATGTGAATTGAGTTTAGATGGTGACATATGATTGAATGACATGCCTTTAGCAAGTTTCGAGAACTTGTTATTTGGGATTACATACCTTTAGCATGTTTCAAACTTTCGATGTTTAACTCATGAGCTATAACATACTTTAAATGAATTGCCATGGGAATCACATACTTTTAGTATCTTTTGAATGTTCATCTTTTGGCTTATGTGCTTTAGCATATTATAAGTGTTTTGCTACTATGATTTACATGTCCATAACATGTTTTGAATATCAACATTATAATGGGTTACATGTCCTTAACATGTTTTGATAGATTACATGTCCTTAACATATTTTGATGGGTTACATGTCCTTAACATGTTTCATTAGTGCCTTTCCATGTTATGTACATGCCTTCATATGCTTCTTTCACATGTTTCAACACGTTTGAAAACATTCTCAAATTTGGCATGGCACATGTTGCATAGTTCATAAAGCATGCATATGGAAATGAGTGAGACTTGTTGTATAATGTGAAAATGAAATGATTGATGATACTTACTTTATGTAAATGATATGAGGATTTATCATTGAGCATATATTTCATTAAACTACTATCAGAACATGAGTTGATGAATAAAGAGACAAAGCCCTTTTTGTTTGGTTGAGGAGTGATGAAAATCTAGAAATAGGGGCAAAAGTATTGATATTCACAAAAGAGGTATCGATACTAGACTTACAGAAAGTTTGGAAAAAGCATTTGGGTCTATAAGTATCGATACCTTTATTAAAGGTATTGATACTTTGAAGGCAAAAAGCATTCTGCATAGAAACTATCGATACCTTTAAAAAAGGTATTAATACTTGATTGTAGATTTGACGTTTTCACCCTATTTAAAGGGTTTTTGGTTCATTTATGAATAGTATATCTTTCCCAACCCTTGAGAGATTTGTTAGACTTATAAATGATATCTAACGAATGTGAATGTATAGTTAGATTGAGCATTTGGTTTGAAGCAAATGTGCATATTTGATAAAATGTATTTACAAAACACTTTTCCCGTCTTTCGTTTAGTTTGTTTCCTTCCTTGTTTCTACTCATTGAAATTTTACATTTCACTACATGTAAATTCTATTTTATTTCAGATAAGTAGATCTTTCGTTGGCATATTTGGAGAGTCATCCCCTCAACATTTTTGGTAGGTGATCGTTAATGTTCTCAGTTGATTATGGTTACCCTAACATTTTACTCAATTGGTCGAGTCTTTAATAGTTGGTTTGTAAATATTGACAATCTTTATGTTTGTCCAATGTATGTCAAGAGTTGTTAATTATGTTATGTACTCACAAAAAGTTAATTATGTACAATCATGCCCTTAAAACTGGGATGTGACATATAAAAAGGATTAAGGTAAAATTTTTGTAAAGACAAAGATACGTATATCACCTTAATTTTATTATATTTTTTTTATAGATTTTATGATAGAGATTAATATATTTAAATTACTTATAAGATAGAGTTGCAATCTAATCAAAGCTTTATTTAAAATTTTGTCTTGTCAATATTAATTTATGAGAGATATACAAATTAAAGGGTAGGAAACTTTTGTGAAAAATTTACAATACCATTATATATTTATTTTTAATAATTTTATTCAATAGACTTAGGATTTACCTAAATCACTTTTTAAGTCAAGTTTTGATCTATTTAAAAAAATGTCAAGTTTTAATCTAACTAATCACTATTTTTTTTTTTTAACTTATCACTCTTAGTTTAGTAAATATAAAATCAACCATGTGTGATAAAATTATAATTAAATATAAATCTTTTAAGTATTCATCACGATAAAAACATTAATTATATTCTTTTTAATTTATAATAGTTGAAATGCAATTTGCATATATAATAACAAATATTATACACAAGCAGATTGAAGGAGATGAAATTTTTGTATATACAAAATTACCTCCTTTTTTACTTTTATTTTTATTGTATTCTTCACATTATATTAATTTATAAAATTCTAAATGATCTTGCTCAAAAAAAAATTCTAAATGATCTTTTTAATGTAGTTTTTCAATTTAAATATATAAGTATTTTAAATTTCATATTATCTATTTTTATTTGAATTTTTCTAATATTTTTAGTAAAGATTTTTATGATAAGTTAAATAAAGCCAAATAAAATTAAGAGTCTTATTTGATAAATGATAGAGAACTTGGATAAATCAAAGATGCACATTATTTTACAATGATAATGACTGTTTATGAAATTTAAGTAAAAACGTTTTGATTTTAGTATATTTTAAAGTAAAATATTAATTTTTATAAAGCTGATATTCCATGTATGGTTCTTAATGTTAAAAAAGCTAAACATTTCATAAAAATAAATTTTAGAATACAAATAAGTAAAGAATATTAGGTGTTTAAAAAGTAATAAATAAATATTTTTAAGACATACAAAGTAAAAAAAAAATTAGACAAAGAAAATGAGACCACAAAGGGTAGTATAAGATCAAGCTACATTCCTCTAACGATTAAAAATGATTGCATAACTTCTTATACAATTAATATTTTAATAAAAATACAGTAACCGATAGTTTAACATCCTATTCATACTCATGATGAAAGTAACTATGAATATAGTTTTTTAGGTACTTAACATAATGGTCATATACACCATCTTTCACAATATATATAATAATATATATATATAAGTTTTTTTTTATATAAAAAGGTGGGCATTTTCAATGAATTTATAACTTGATATGCATGATCTAAAGAATTATGAAATTTAATTAAGAGATAAACAAAAAAGTAAAAGGCATAATACTTTAAAAAGTTTTTGAATTTTTTAAGAAAATTCAAATAAACACTTTTTTTATTTTGTATAATCAAATTTCTATATTTTTTTTTAAAAAAAGTCTCTATATATTTATTTTCAGATAAATAAAAATACTATTAGTCATAACATCATTTGTAATTTTTATACTATGTAACGTTGACATGGAGGGGTGAAAAGATCACAGTGCTCATGTCACCATGCTACATCATTATCTATTGGTGAAAATAGGGTTTAGATGGGTTTTAAGGAATCGGCAAAATTGACTTTAAGGTGAGCTTTACAATAGATGCTATCTTTAATACTTATTTCACTTTTATCCTTCGTTATACAAAAGGGAATAATTCGAATAGCCTTAGGGATACAATGAAGTCAACGTCTAACTTTATCTTACATTTTACAAAAGTAGACTACTAGATACACTCAAGAGTTTACAAAGTTGTTTAGCCTTAGAGTCTACTTTCTGCAGCAAGTAGATTATAAGGAATTGAGATGTTTTTGTAGTTGATGGGAAGTTAAGTGTTAATGTTAATTTTCAGAACATAACACTTTTCTTACTCTTGATTTTTTTGCTCTTGTTTTATTTTTGTTTTAATGCGTCAAAATGCTTGGCACCAAACCCTTTATATAGGCTTACAAGTGTTTCTTTTTTAAAAACACAACCCTTTCATCAAGGAACCTTTTTATATAAAAGACATTTTTATATTTTGCAAAACACAAGCTTTAGATAAAGGGATGTTTCAATAAATACCTTTTGAAATTACAACCATACATTCATAAGACACAATGTGAAAAGATAATTTTTCATTTTACCTTATGAAAAGATAATCACTTATTCCATAAGAAATAACTTTTAAGCTTCAATATGAAAAGATAGTTTTTCATATCCAAAATTTTGATTTGTTTTTGCTTTTCCAATTGTCTCATAATCTTTGAACTAAGATAACTTTCCATGTTAAGAGACAATTTTTTTTTATATTTTGAAAATACACCAACAATCCTCCACCATTTTCAAAATTTTCAAATACCAACAACTTTGGGAATCTTGTGCATAAATGAAAGTATCCCGTAAATTTGAACCTTCACTTTGTGAGTGTGGTTGGTTCTAGTCTGATTTGAGTGATTGACCAAGTATTGAACTATCAATTCTTCATTTGACTAGTCGGGCCACCAAACACACACAAGCTTCCTTACTCATTTTGTATATAGTTTTGCCTACACGTTTTGATGGCCTTGTGTTTTGCATCCATTCATGAATGTTGTAAGAGTCAAGCCTTTAGCTTCTAAAAGTAGCCAAACTTCCACTCACATAGGTAGCCCCTATAGAAAGTACCATGTAATTATAGTACTTCAACATATATATGTTATGGGTTTATAAAGAACTTTTGTTCAACCTTACCTTTACATTACGAGAACCAAGCACTATATACCTTGGGATGAAAAATATAAATTAGTGTTTGCAATCATTTATGTGGTAGATTGGTTAATACCCAAGACTTACAGGTCGACCACAAGCATCAAGGTGACCTCCCACCATTGGAGATTTAGTTGATAGGCTTAAGACCCATCCCTCTTGAGATCTTTATCACTAAGTCCTTTTTTAGATTTTTGGTAAACAGATTTGCTAAATTTTCACAAAACCTCGCATAACTTATAGTGACTATACCATCACTAATTCTTTCTTTTACAATGCTATGTCGAAGTCCAATATATTGACTTTTTCCATAGTATGCTTGATTATATGCCATTGATACAGTTGTTTCATTATCACAATGTATCAAGATTAGTGCCATTGGTTTAGGCCACAATGGAATTTCAATGAGTAAATTTCTCAACCATTCTGTTTCTTAGGTGGCAGATGCTAAGGTTATAAATTTAGCTGTCATGGTGGAGTTTGCTTGACTAGATTGTTTCTTAGAACCCCACAAAATGGCAACCCACAAATTGTAAAAACTAAACCAGTTGTAGAAACATGATCTATTCTATTTGAGTTCCAACTAGCATCTGTATACCTTTTTAAAATCAAAGGAAAACCTAAATAACAAATGTCATAATTCATTGTACTTTTTAAGTACCTTAGAACTTTATGAACAGCATACTAATGTTCTTTATCTGGATTACTTGTAACCAGCTTAGCATCTTAACCGTAAAACTGTAAAAGCAATGTTTGGCCTTATACACACCATAACATACATTAGACATTTAATCACCCTTGAATATTCATTTTGTGCTATCGACTTATCTTTGTTAGGTACTAGCCTTAGATTACAATTATAAGGCATAGACATTGGCTCACAATTTGACTTATCATATTTCATTGCAATCTTTTTAATATAATGAGATTAAAACAATGTTAGGCCATTATTGTCTCTCATTATTCTTATACCAAGAATAACATTTGTCACATCCATATCTTTCATGTCAAATTCTTTGACAAGAACCTTTTTGTGTCTTCCACTTATTCTAAAATAGTACCAAAGATTAACATGTCATCCACATATAGACAAATAATGAGACCTTTATTGGTGTTATGGGGGTTTTATATGGTATTTAAGAATAGGGAAAATTGGCTTCAAGGCTAGCCTTTCTGTCACGACCTGGAACTCCCACCGAGCCCGTGACAACCGTCGCGAAGTCTCGTCAAACATTCTTTACCTCGAATGTTGACCGAAACCTAGTAAGGCTTTCGTATTAGTTTTCTTACCTCCCCTGTGATCGACAGTAACTAAAATCGTGTTTTGAAACGATATGGACCATTTTTCCATCCAAAAACAATGAAAATTTATTTCTGTCTCACAGGGGTATTTTAGTCATTTTTTTTCTTTTCTTTTCTTTTCCAAAAATTTTAAAATCCGTAAAAAATGTAATATGTAAGTGGAAACACATATTTCATGATTTAAATTAAATTTTGAAGTCTAAAACATTCGTTTAAAGTAAAATTATAGTTATTTGAATATAATAAAAACATTTAATAAAAAATTCTATTTTCTTAAAACATAATATTTTCAAAGTCTTCCTAAAATAACTTTTATAGCGTAAGAGTAAAATAAATTTATTCATATAGTAATAAAGATAATTAAAGTATGAAATTTCACTTACAGTGATACATGGGCCCCCAACTAACCAAGAAGGTGTAAGGCTACGAACCCTTACTTTCTAGGATGCAACTCCAAGATTAATTCTCGTCTTAATCAACTATCAACAAACTGTCCTGAGCTTGAAAAAATGGATAGGAAGAGGGGTGAGATTACATAATCCCAGTGAGTAAACAATTACCATAAAAAGCATCTAAAACCGAGTAAATTGAGACAATATAAAAACGTTATATCTCAATAATGTTCATAACGTAAAATTCGTTTCAATCTATACCAAACAATTTCTTTTCATCAAAATTTCCCTGGCTTATGAGTTTCTTAAACTTGGCCCCTACCAGAATCCTTCTCGCGGGTACCTTCGTCAAGGTATCCCACTAAGACCGCCAAGGGTGTTAAATGTCCCATACCCATAAATATATTTTCACATCTGACACAGCCGTTCCTTGGCGTTGGCTGAGTCTCACTCTTAATTGGTGGTCCGAACGTGAGGTGCACTCAAATCTTACCTTAGAAGAAACTTCATCCAACATCTCCCCCTGGAGGTAGGTATATAATTGGGTTACCGCGCCCCTCTCATAGGCAGTCTACGAAAACCCCTACCACTGCAGTGACCGTTTAATATACCACCAGACCCATAAAATTTTTAGTAGCATAATATGGTGAATAAAATTTAATTCAGTCTACCGAGACCAATCCAAAGCTGTTCATATATTTCATGCCAACCCCAAAAATTTAGCCATCATGCTAGCATAGTGTCATAAGCCACAATTTCAATAACATATAAAATCATAAATTCAACACAGTCTCCATATACTCAACTTTTCTAAAACAATATTTGATTTCAAAACTAGTATAAATCTCATTTTTATTAAAAAACATTTTAATTGGAAAACATAATATTTTATAATTTAAACTCACCATTCAATAAAAGCATCGAACAAGTATAATTACTCTAGACATTTAAGACGATAAATTGTCCACTCACAGTTCTAGGAGTCGATGTACTCTTAATCCCAATCTTCAAGTATAATCTCTGTATTTTTACCAGTGTAATTTGCTCACCACCTATCCATAATGTACAATACATAATTCACCATATTAATGCTTGACCATTATAAAATCAATTTAGGCTCAGTGTATATGCATGATATGATATGCAACTTATCCAACTACCGCTTAAATGCGATGCTGACCTAATTCGGCCTATTACTCGATTAAATGACAATTGTGTCCGATTTGGCTCCAAATTGCTCCATTTCATTTGTAATATTTCAATTCACTAAATACAATTCCAATAATCTAAAATTCAGCCTAACAACCCTCACAATTCTTCTCGAAAATTTCGGCCATTGTGGTGCATTATCACGAAAATATTTTCCATTCCATTTTCTCACCATAAATCATCATTTCATCAATTTTTCAACCAATTCACTTGATCACAAAATCAATTCATTACTTCTACACTTCACATAGGGTTCGACCATTGAAGGTTCTTGGGGAAAATGGATTTTTTTCTTGTTATTTTGTTTCTAAACATGCTTAACTAACTCTAAACACCAACATAACTCAATATCAAATAATTCCAACATCATTTCTCTCACAAAACCCATTCGGCCAGCCATGATTTTCCCATGAAAACATAAAATCCAACCATGGAAATTAAGGAGAAATGCATGGGTAAGGTAAATCACTAGCAAAATCAAGGAAATTTTACCTTTGCATGATCAAATCCTTGAATTCCAACACTTTCTCTTTGATATTCCCCACCTAGGGTTTGTTCTTCCTTAGTTTCTCTTCTCTTCTGGTTTGGCCAACCACTATGGGAGAAATGGGCTGGTTTTTATACCTTTTTATAAAGAAATAATAAAATAATAAAAGCATGACACATGGCATTTCCTTATCGGTTCAAATTTTAAATATTTGACTTTTAATTCTTTAATTCTCCACCACACATTTCTCATGTTTATCCATTTTCATGATGAATAAAATTTCTTGGTCTTGATAAGTGTCAGGGATGAAAATTTACTGATTTACCCTCGGGGCGATAAAATTACCGTTTTTGCCTCTATACTCCAAAAACACCGAGAATTAAATTTTTTTTTTTCATTGCTAAACCTCATATTATACTTCATATGATTAATCTTAGTCAAAAATTTCATCAAATACCCAAATTAAATTTTTAGGTGGCAAAATGACCATTTTGCCCCTAATCGGTCAATTTTCTCAATTGACTTCAAATCTGCCCTCGAACTCCGAATCACCATTTTAGGTCATCCCTGGACTGTGAAATTCTCAATTTCACCCTAAAATCCCTATTTTAATTAGTTCGAGGTATAAATCGACTTACTTGTACTTCTAAGCACAATATCGACTTTTAAATATTCTTCCAGAGCTGTTCAAATATACAATAACTCTATTAGTCTCATGTGTAACATGATAGATAATTTAGGGCTGAGCTTGACACTTTCAAATAGACGTCTATCTTTAAGACTTATTTCACCCCCACCACTCGGTATGTAAAGGGGAATAATGCGAATAGTCTTAAGGATATAATGAAACCAACGTCTAACTTTCGTAATGCACTTACGAAGTAGACCACTAGATACACCAGAGGGTTTGCAAAGTTGTTTGGCCTTACAGCCTACTTTTTCCAACAAGTAGATTATAAGAAATTTGAAATACCTTTCAGATGATGGGAACTTAAGTGTTTATGTTACTAGAACACAACACTTATCTTGCTCTTCCTTTTGTTTTTGAATTTTTGGTGTGTCAAAATGGTTGGCAACAAGCCCTTTATATAGGTTTCCAAGTGTATCTTTTTCAAGAACACAACCCTTTCATAAAGATACTTTTTTGTCTAAAAGGCATCTTTACATTTTTGCCAACACAACTTTTAGATGTAGTTATTATTTCAATAGTCATCTTATGAATAGATAATTATTCATCCCATATATTAGAACCTTTGAGTTATAACTTGAAACAATAATTTTTCATTTTAACTTTTGAGCAATGATGTATTTTCAACATGTCTCATAACTTTTGGATGTCATTTTCAAATAAACATAACTATTTACATGAAAACATGTCTATATCTAATAGACACATTATGTCACTTTTCGTGACATAACTTTTGAGTTAATGATAGCTTTTCATCATGTGACATAACCTTTAATTTTAAAAATACACAAACAACCTCTACCATTATGGAACTTACTATAGAAACATTTATTAGATTGATTGATCTTGTAGCCATTAGCTAGCACAACTTCATCAAACTTTTGATTCCATTGTTTAAGAGTTTGTTTTAATCCATACGAGAACTTTACAAGCTTACATACTTTCCTTTCTTGACCTAAAAAGACAAATCGTTTAAGTTGTTCCATATATAGCTCTTTATCTAATTCACCATTTAGAAATGCCATTTTAACATCCATTTGGTGAATTTCCATCTTCTGTATAGATGCATATGTTTAAAGCCCTTTGCCACTGACTTTACTTTAAATTTATCTACGGTTCCATCAACTTTCTTGTTCTTTTTGAAAATCCATTTATAGCTTATTGGCTTGGAACCCCGGTGGAATGTTTACCAACTTCAAAGTTTTGTTTCCATTATCAAGTCCATCTCATTATATTACTTTTCACTAAAACGAAGCATCTTGAGGCTTCATTGCCTCCTCATAAGTTTGGGGATCACCTTCACCTTCTTTCATTAAAGCAGTAAGGTGAGTATTCACATGTTTCTTCTCTTGTACCTTTAATTAAGTACATGAGAAAATCGGATCCATATGTCTTTACTTTTCTAATTCTTTTTCTTTTTCAAAGCTCAATAGTTTCGTCACCGTTTTTTGAAACTTTATCATTTTCCATAATTGATTCTTTGAATCTTGGAATTAAATTAAATGTTGTTTCATCAAAGATAGCATCCCTTGATGTTATGATTGTATTAATGGAATATGAATCATTAAGCTTTATCACCATGAAATGATATGCTTTACTATGTTCGACATATCCTATAAATATACATTCAATCCTCTTTTACCCAATTTCCTTTTCTTTGGTTCCAGAACTCTTACTATAGCTCGACATCCCCAAATTCTTAAATAATTGAGTTTTGACTTTCTTCTTTTCAATAGCTCAAAAGGAATAGTTTTATTTTTTTTGTTTGGGATTCTATTTAGTATATGGAAAGCTGTTAAAAAGGCTTCGCCTCATAATCCTCTTCTCAAACCCCGAATTGGAAACCAAATTCTATGTAGTTTGGGATTGTAATTGCCCATTTTCGTAATAACTTGATTCTTACATTCTGCTATACTATTTTATTCTGGTGCGTAGAAAGTGATAATCACATAAATAATACTAGTGGACTTGAAATACTTTGTATCATAATATTCACCTCCTCTATCACTTTGTAAACATTTCATAAGCAATTCACAATGTAATTCAATTTTTTTTATATATTTTAAATTTCTTCATTACTTCATTTTTAGTATGCAATAAGTAAACATAACAATATTTAAAAAAGTTATCTATAAATGTTACAAAGTATTTCTTTCCACTAATAAATGGAGTACTATGCATACCACAAACATCGAAAAGTATTAATGCAAGTAATTTGGAGTTTCTTTCTACCTTAGGAAATGAGCTTCTTGTGATTTTAGTAATCATGCATGTCTCGCACGTATCATTATTTCCATCAATATTAGGTATCAACTATAATTTAGCCATATCATGCATTCTTCTATAATAAATATGACCTAATTTATTATGCCATAAATTAGACAATGTTGCTTTACTATCATAAACATTAAATAAGGCATTAATATAAGTAAAACTAGTAACATTTTTATTAATATTAAGTTTGAACACATTTTCACATAAGTATCCACTTCTCACCTATTGTCTACCTTTTATAAAGATGAACTTATCTGTTTCAAATACTAATTTGAAGCCATATTATTCAACAAATCACTTGACACAAGATTCTTTCTAACTTCCGATACATAGTAGATTTTGTTTAATACAAGCATTTTTCCATAAGTAAACATGAGTTCCACGATGCCTTTTCCTTTCACTTCTGTAATGGAGGAATTTTTCATGTACAGCACGGTTCCATCATTGACTACTTCCAAAGTCTTAAAGAAACTCTTTTCCTTACATACATGATTAGTTGCACTAGTGTCAATCCACCATGCTCCATCATCTTGGAGAAGATTGACCTTGGAAACCATAGCCACAAATTTGTTGTTGTTCACATCTTGTGTCTTGTTTTTCCAAAGTTTACATTTCGCCTTGAAGTAACCAAGTTTGTTACAATGGAAAATGGCTCCTTTTTGTTCCTTTTGATCTTATAACTTTTGTCATTCATACCAATAGGATATTTTCTTTTTTTGTGTAAGACCAACTTGTTTAATGGTTTGTGTTCCATCACATGGGCCTTCGAAGTTTCAAAATTCTTTTCATTAAAATCATTTTATTTTCATCTTGCTTGAATTTTTCTTGTTTGTGATAATTTTCTTCTATTTGAAGATGATTACTAAGGTCCTCGAGAAACATTTCTTCCTTTTTACGTTTTAAACTTTTTTTATGTTTCTCTATGAGGGGGGAAGCTTATCAATTATAAAAGATGCCACCATAGCTTTGTTCATTTTAAGATCATATTGCTTAAAGCTATTTTGTCAAACCCTGCTCTATAAAGTAATTACAGTGTCATTCACATACTCGATAGAATGTTTGTATATTGAGAAAGCCTGAGAAATTGACAAAAGATGATACTGCCCCTAGAAGTACATTTAAGTCGATTAAACATCGAACAAGATAAAATCAAGATCTTAAAGATGAAATTGAGAATTTCACAATTCAGGGACGACTCAAAATGGTAATTCGGAGTTTGAGGTCCGATTTGGAGTCAATCCGAAAAATTGACCGATTAGGGGCAAAATGGTCATTTTGCAATTTGAGGACAAAATGGAAAATTTTGGAAAAGATTTTCTTAGCCCCATTTGACATGTTTGAGTATGACATGAGTATTGAAGTACAATTGGAAGATTTAGTAGTGAAAAATATGAGTTTTTGATATTTTAGAGTATAGGGGCAAAATGGTAATTTTATCACCCAAAATCAAAAATTTAATTTTTGAAAGGATTTTGATCAAATTTAATTATTTGGAGTGTGATATGAGTATGAGGAGTGAAAATTATGCATTATGGAAAATTTTCAACTTTTGGGGCAAAAATGTAATTTTTAAAAAGTTTGAGGGCAAAAGTGTAATTTTGAAAAATTTACTCCACCAAAACTTTGAAAAAATCTGGAAATTTCACTTAAGACTTGGATAAGTCAAAAGGAATGAGTGGTGGAAAAAGTAGGACAAGTGAATGGCTAGAAAAAAAAATGAATTAATAAAATATTCAAAATATGAATAAAATAATATTATTTCATTAAACTAATAAAAAGGCATAAAAAAATCAGCCCATAACCCATTCTTCTTCTTCAACATTCGGCCAAGCAAGAAACAAGAGAGAGAAAAGAGAAAATAAAACCCTAGCCAAGAAATTTAAAGGGAAAATTGGTGGAAATTCAAAAATCAAGTGAAAAAAAGGTAACATTTCTTAAATTTGTCTTGTGCTTTACCTTTCCCATGCATTTCCCATCATTTTCCATGGTTGAATCATGTGATTTGAGGATGATTTCAATTCTGGTCATATGGGTTTAGAGAGAGAAAGTTGTTAGATAAATTTGATTTTGAGCTATGTTAGTGTATAGTGTTGGTTTAGCATGTTTATGAGTAAAACAACAAGAAAAATATTTATTTTCTCCATGAATTTCTCTAGGCCGAATCTAGCCAATGGTATGTGAGGATGAGGTTGACTTTATTTTAAGAGAATTGGGTGGAAAAATGATGAATTATGAGGTTGGAAATTAAATGGGAATTTTCGGTGTAATAAATTAAAATTTTTACCCACTAGGGGTAAAAGCGTAATTTATAGTTCGAACTGATAAATTGGACCAAATTCACAGTCATTGAGGTATTGTGGATATAATTGGATAATTGAAATTGAAATTGAAATGGATGGAATTGGAGTTGAATTGGAGATTTTAGGAATTTACACCGTGTATAAGCGACTTAGGTCGGACACCGCAATTAAGCGATTGTCTAGACATTTCAAACCCTATCTAGTGCATACGCATGGATAAGAGCTTGAAATAATTTATGATAAATTGACACAATTTATTGAATTTTGTGTCATGGATTATGGATAGGTGGTGAGTCAATTGTTTCAGGTAAGAGACTGCACCCGAGGGCGGAGGATATGAGTATTTCTACTCCTAATACTGTGAGTAAACTTATTATCATTTAATTTATCTAAGGTAGTTTTTATGAAATTTTATAAATTTTATGAAAAATGGATTTAAAAAGGATAAATTTCGTGTTTTATAAATATATGTGTTTTTATAAAATGATTTTATAAATTGTTTGAAATTAATGATGAATGTTATTTTTTTAAAATAGAGTACATGGAGACTGTGATTGTTAAGTATGAATTGTATTTTTAATTCAATTGGCTTATGATAGTGTGAGCATGCTTGGTTGGTTTATTGTATTGAAATTACATGAATTGTGGTTTGCCATGCAAATTAGTTATTATAAAAAAATTGCATTGTTATGCTGTTAAACTATTTTATGATTATGGTGGGGTTGACTTACATTGCAATGGCAGGTTTCCGTGGACTATCCTATTAGAGGGGCTCAGTAAACCCGGCTAATTTATTTTACCTCTGTGGGAGAGGCGCGTAGGGTAACTCTTGTGGAGGGGTTTGAGTCCACTTCACGCTTTACCACCACGTGAAAGTGAGATTCAGCCAACACCAAGGGACAGTTGTTTTATATAAATAAGTCGTTTTAACAGTCTTGGCGGACTCGAGTGGATGCTTTGATGACGATCAAGTATTCCCGAGGATGAGTTTTGGCTTGAGCCAAATTTTATGAGAAACATAAGCCTTGAAAATCATTTTAATTGAATTATAATTGTTTTCATGGGATGGAATAAATTTCTAAGTTATGAAATGCATATTGGGATGGGATATTTTATTGTCTCCATTTACTCGACTTTAGATACTTTATATGGTATCTATTTACTCACTGGGATTATAAAATCTCACCCCTTCTTCCTATACATTTTTCAGGCTCAGGACAGTTTATTGATAGTTGATTAAGATGATAATTAATCTCGAAGTTGCATCCTAGAAAGTAAGGGTTCGTAGCCCTACATCTTCTTAGTCAATTGGGGGCCCACGTGTCACTGTAAAAGTAATTTTATTCTTCAGTTATTTGATTTAAAGTATGTATGAATATATTTAGCTTTTATACCATATTTTTGGCGAGTTTCGGTATTTTCGAAGAAAAACGACGAAAATGCCCCTGTGAGCCAGAAAGTAATATTTTATTGTTTTGATTTAGAAATGACTTATAATTTCTTGAAATGTGAGATTTAATAACTGTCGCTCACCGGGGAGATGCGGAAGCTGATGTTAAGCCTTGCGGGGTTTCGATCGGCATTCGAGGTAATGAGTGCCTATCGGGAAGTCGCCGCGGTTGTCACGGGCTCGATGGGAGTTCCGGGTCGTGACATATATAGAATACGTTCAAGCTCATGTAATTGCTCCACAATAGAACGATTATCAACCATTTTGTAGTTATTGAAATGACTAACTAGAAATTTCTTGCTATTTACATCTTTGGCCATGCATCTTGCTTCCAATTTGTCCAAAAGTTGTTTTGCACTAGTTTTAGATGCATATTGCTATTTTCATTCTAGTACGCATCAAATAATGCATCTGACATTCAATTAAGAATGTGTCCCATGCATATGTAGTAATCATTATCCGATTTTTACCTTAAATGAGTTTGATTATGGATTCTTCATCACCTTCTTCATCTGGTCTTGGTATATCTAGAACATTAGCAACTTTGAGAGTGAGGAAGCATATCTTTTTCTGCCACCAAATAAAGTTTTCCTCCTTTAAAGTAATCTAGCATGACAATGTTGGTAGCCATCTCTTTAAGTGAAACCATTTTAAATTCTAGCACCATAAAAAATAAGTCTTAAAATTGTTAGTACAAATGGGGTTTAGATGGATTTTAAAGAATCGGCAAAATCGACTTCAAGGCGAGCCTTTCAATAGACACTATCTTTAAGACTTATTTTGTCTCCACCACTCAGTATACAAAGAGGAATAATGTGAATAGCTTTAGGAATACAATGAAACCAATGTCTAACTCCATCTTGCATTTTATGAGAGTAGACTACTAGATATACCGGAAGGTTTGTAAAGTTGTTCAGTTTTAGAGCTTACTTTAGTTGATGGGAACTTAAGTTTCTAAATTAATTTTCAAAACACAACACTTACCTTGCTCTTGATTTTTTTGTTCTTGTTTTGTTTTTGTTTTGATGTGGCCAAATGGTTGGTGCCAAGCCCTTTATATATACTTGCAAGTATCACTTCTTCAATGACACAACTTTTTCATTAAGCCAATTTTTTGTTTAAAAGATGTTTTTACATTTTGTAAGATGCAACTTTTGGATAAAAAGATGTTTCAATAATGAACTTTTGAAATTGCAACCATTCATTTATAAAACACAATATGAAAAGATAACTTTTCATTTAACCTTATAAAAAGACAATCACTTGTTTCGTAAGATATAACTTTTAAGCTTCAATATGCAAAGATAATTTTTCATATATAAACTTTTTATTTGTGGTGTTTTTCCAATTGTCTGATAATTTTTGAACTATGATAGCTTTCCATGATAAGAGACAATTTTTTTATTTTGAAAATAACCAACATTATCTATTATAACATGTTTGCATGTCATGTTAGTATCATGAGACATAAAATAATAAGTGACATTTTGACTAACATCAATTAGTCAACTGTTAGTTATAAAGATTTATTTTTCTTAAAATAAAAATATAAGGTTTTGATTAAACATAATATAAGAATAAAAATTTATTTAAATTTTCTTAAATAGTTAAGGGACTGTTTTTCTTATATTATACCCAAATAAAAATTATATAAAAAATATAAAAAGGGTGTAATAAATAATAATCAATAATAATGCGTGTATTTATTAGTTGTTTACACTAATATAGTATAAGAGCCTGTTTGGCCTAACTTTTTTTTTAACTTAAAAACTATTATGAAGCTTTTATGAAAAATAATTGTTTTTAAAATTAAGTTAAAGTTATTTGTTAAATTTCTTTTTATAAGTTATAATTTTGGTTAAAATTATCATAAAATGTATTTTTTTTAGAGGGTAATATTGTAATTGTATTTAATATATGAGAATATTTTTGAAACAAAAATAAAAATTCTCTTGCATTTTTAAAAGAAAAGAAGAAAAAGCTTCTCATAGGAGCTTTTTCAAAAGTTCTTTTTTTTTTTAATTTTATTTTTTGAAAAAAAATTATTTTTTAAGAGTTTTTAAAATTTATGTTTGGTTTAATTTTTACTTTTTAAGAGGTAAATAAACTGAAAAAAAAAAAAACCAAATAAACACTAAGTGGACTTCTCTTCCATTTGTATATATTCCGTAATAGTTATGTAATCAGAATGGCATGCTAAGTGCATGTAGAATACCAGTTGGTAGAGCAAAATAAGTCCAAGTTAAGGATAAGCTTTGTTTTAAAAGTCGTTAACAGTCAACATGGAAGCACAAAATCCAGAAGAGGAAATGAAATGAAGCAATACTTGGAGGGGCGGATTCTTAATGACGAGAAAGAGATAAGTACAAGCAGTGCCTACCCGGCGGAGCGGGGGGGGGGGACCACACAGAAATCTTGACTTAAACAAAACAAGTTAACAGTTTGAGTTGCTTGCAATCTACCACCATAGCCCAAATCGCCAAAGCAAAGCAAAGAGAGGAGAGGAGACAAAGATTGGAAGATATAAACAAATAAATACGGTCTTGTTTGCTGACGTGAAAGCAAGGCAAACCGAAAACGATCAAAGCATGGATTAGAGTAGTACAAAAACCAATGTCCTCGGCACTCTCCGTCACTCCCTCCTTCCTTCCTTGACCAGGTAAATCCTTTTTCTCTTCCCCAGAATTTTGTGGGATTGTTTTGATCCCTATTCCCTGCACTTTAATCCTTCTCAATTCGTCTTTTTTTAGTTTCTCGAATGCTTGGGTTTCTATACTGAGAGTGTGGCTGAACAAGTGCTGCTTTTGTTTTGCTTTTTGCCCCCTTAATTTCTGGGCAATATCTGAATTTGTTTTGGGTGATAGCATCTTATCACTTCTGTTCCATCTTCTATTCCATTGATCATATCTTTCTTCGTCACTCGGTCATGTTCCCTGCAACTTTGAAAGCAAGTACACTGTCTGATTATTAATGAACTTTCTAGTTTTGTGGCTTTATCTTAAATTTTTCTCATTGTATAGCTGTTAGTCACTGTGTTTTCTATATTTGGCCTCAATTATCTTATTTGCCTACTGCACATCGTTCCCGTTCATGCTCTTCATTTACTTTATGGTTTCCTTTTTCTGTCAATTGATAAGGATAAACTGAATTAGCTATTTTTATGAATTCTGACCAGAGATTTTGTTTATACCTGTCTTCCTTTTAGCTCAATTGATTGTCATATAACTTAATATTACCCTTTATATTGTATGTATTTGCTTTTTTCTATTTACATGAATATCCCCAACACTAACGAGTGTTTTACACACATATGTATACTATACATATATATGTATATATACATATATATATGTATATGTATACATATATATATGTATATGCATGCTTCGCAATGCTGTTTCTTATGCTGTATGTGGTGAGCAGGCAATGGGTTATCACAAGGTTCCTTGCAGTGTGCTTTTTCTCTTCCTCTTCATCAGTGTTTGCTTTTCCTATCAATGTTTGGCTGATGGAGTTGAAGCAAACCAGACAGCTCAGCTGCTTATAGATGCTTCTGAAGGTTCAGGCCACCCAATACCTGATACACTCTTTGGAATATTCTTTGAGGTTAGTCCGATTAATATTTGCTTCCAATTCAGATGCTTTGTCATTGCATCTTTAATATATCAGACGTCTGACATTACTAACATTTACAAATGTTTCTTTTTTTCTAAAAAAGAAAAAAATACTTCCCAGAATATATTGATTTATTAGATACTTACTAACATGTCTTCTCTTCAAAAAAAAAAAAAAAAACTAAGATGTCCTCTTGTTCTACCTACCAAAAGATGTTATTCCAGAGAAAACTGACAATTTGAATTACTTTCATCCAGAGCTTTCAGTCTTTCTGCAGTATTTGATTGACCTTGTTTAGTGATGTTATAACATTTCTGTTGGTTGTTGAGCGAGTGCATCCATTTAAAATCTGTCCTACAGGAGATCAACCATGCTGGTGCCGGTGGGCTGTGGGCAGAGCTTGTAAGCAACAGAGGTTTGTTTGAAAACCTTATAATCTTTGGAATTAGAGAGAAATAATAAAAGAAGAAATTCTTTCTTTTGGGTGTTTAAATTATATAATTGGTTGTATACCTACTAATGACAAAAAGTTCAAAGTTCTTGATCTGTGAATTGCAAGTTTGACAGATCAATGTTTTTGGCTAGACTAAAGTACTTGTTTTTATTAGTGCCCAAATGTGAAATCAACCACTTATTCAATTTTTACAACTTTTTACTTTTTCTTTTCTTTGGCTTGGTGAGGGAGTAAGGCATTGGAGGCTGTGGCTGAGATGAAGAGCCAGTCAAAACTTTTGATCACTAGATGGATCATACCTCATTTTCATGGAAGAGATTTAATTTTTAATTGGATCTGCATGGAATTTAGCTACTTTTCTTGTTATAGATTGGTTGATTTTGCTTTGTGTGTGCTTTTTGGTCTCTCTTATTCAGTTTGTATCTCCCTTCTTGTTATTGGTCTGTGCTCTTTTCAATTTGTGGGTTTGGGTTGGTTTTTAAGGTACCTGATATGTTCAATCATTTGGAAGAACTTCATAACTGAGTGCATTATGCTATTCCTTTTAGCCATAACTGTTGATATGAGACGAGCATTTGTTTTTTAATTAATGTGCTTGCACAAGATCTTGTTTTTGAGTTTGATAGCTTGGTGGCTGTAAGCTAGCCTGCTTCAGCAGATTTGATCAACTTCAAATGGTGGAGTCAGAAATACAACTTCTAGATAGTGATTATACTTCCTTTTTAAAAATATAAATCATCAGTAAACAATCTCAAGTCTCTATACTACCATCTGTGTTTGCAGAGGCTGAGAATTGTTATAATGTTTTCTTCTTTCCAGGTTTTGAAGCTGGGGGATCTAATATCCCCTCAAACATTTATCCGTGGTCCATAATTGGGGATGAGTCATCTTTAATTGTGTCAACAGACCGCTCATCATGTTTTGAACATAACAAGGTGGCCCTCCGAATGGAGGTGCTCTGTGATAGCGAAGGCACTCATATCTGTCCATCTGGGGGAGTTGGTATTTACAACCCAGGGTTCTGGGGCATGGTGAGGACAAATCTGTATCATATTAAATATTATTATATAGATGTCTGAGTCTGTGTGTGTATGTATGTACGTACGTGTATCATGTTTCCTCTCTCTCTCTCTCTCTCTCTCTTTCTTGCTGAAGAATTGAAGTAAAATCTAGACTAATGGGATGAACTTTTCTCTGCCAAGATGTTTTGTTAGTATGTACTTTTTTTTTTCTTAATTGTTTAGACAGCAGGATTGTAAAATCTCAAGCAGCATGTCTGCAAATTTTGTTCCTTTACTTTTTGGTCAAATGTTTGCCAATTTACAGCATTCTACTTCATTTCTCATTCAGAATATTGAACAAGGGAAAAGCTACAAAGTCGTATTTTATGTTCGCTCAACAGCAGCGGTTAATATTTCTGTATCATTTTCGGGCTCAAACGGGTTGCAGACACTCGCTTCTGCTAACATAATGTAAGAACCTGACTAATATACATATAATCTGGAAGGTGTTGTGTGATTAATGGTTCCTTCCTTCCAGAATTTTATTTTTCAGATGCCTTAGAGTGCATATCCTTGCCCTTGCAGAGCTTCTGCTTCTGATGTTTCAAACTGGACAAAGATGGAGGTTCTGCTGGAAGCCAAAGCAACAAACCAAAATTCTAGGCTGCAACTAACAACAACAAAAGAAGGTGTGATATGGTTTGATCAAGTGTCAGCTATGCCTCTGGACACTTACAAGGTTTGTATTTCTTTCTTAACTGTGACATACTGGAAAATGACTAATTTGTGTTTGTGATTTGGTCAGCGACTAATATCTTTCCATAGTATGGTAACCTGATGATATGAGATTTCTTTGTGGGAATAGCTTTGCATATTTAAATTAGTTGTCCTGGCATCATATCTTGATGTTTGTCTTCCTAAAGATGACAAGAGGATGTCCGGATTAAAAATATGTAGTTGGTGGCTTGAAAACTCTGTAGATATATCTTGTAAAATACAAGAAGCAAGTGTATCTGATGAAAATCCATGTATAGAGAATTTTGAAGAGCAATTAACTTGTTGAAGCCAATTAAAACCTAATATGAGTAGAATAATATATTCAAAATGTGAGGAGTCATTACTTCTCATACTTTTGAGCTAAGAAATTGCACTCTTCATCTGTGTACAGAGTGAAAAACACCTTTTGGAATTTTGGTTCTTTGTTTTAGTTTTCTGTTTTTTTTTTTTCATTTTAATATAAATATTGTTACCAAACAAGTTTTCCTAGTAGTTTTCAAAAATAAAAACAGAGATCGAAAAATACTAGCTGATGTACTATTAGCTTCTAGTTTTTCTTTGGTCATAGTTAGTAATTTACAAAAGTTAAATAAGTTCTGAAAGAACAAGAGGGAGATTGTGCATTATGGGTTGCAGTTTTGTGTTTTTGCTATGACATGAGCTTGTTCACAATTTTAAGCTGTCATACATATTCTATATAATCTTAATCTTTAGTTGTTTAATGATCTTGGCACAGGGGCATGGCTTCCGAAATGACCTCATTGAAATGCTTGCAGATATAAAACCTCGATTTATCAGATTTCCAGGTATTGTACTATGTTATGTGCCTTGACTGCTTGGGTTGGATTGTTCCATATATAGTCACTATGTTGAAAAATTTCTATGTCCTTGGGGATGTTTTATTTTTCATTCTGATGATGATCTCTTAACTTCAGTGTCTTGGTTATATTAGCTCCTTATGCTTAGAATAGTTCATTTTTTTGTATACCCGTCTATGATACATTTTCTTTTAGTGAGCCCTTCCTTTATAGCCTCAACCTATCTAGAGGTGGCAATTGGTTAGGTCGTTCATTCGGTCTTGGGTTACTTTGGGTTTCAGTCATTTTGGGTCCAAGTGGTTGACATTTAAAATCATTCACTTTGAGTTAGATTTATATTGCTTAATTAAGTTAAGCAAGGTCTCATTTTCTTGATTGGTGGCTCACGTTCAATTTTGATTTTTGAAATCTTAAAGATAATTGAAAAAATCTTTAGATCATATAAAAGGACAAAAAAAAAAGTTATATACTAATTTAGAATTATTTTACGTCAAATATTAATAATTTGCCCCAAAAAATTCATTAATGATTTTGATTTGGTTGATGCTTTATATTCATCTTTATTACATTGATTATTATCATTTAGTTTACCATTCACTAACTAGGTTCACCATGAATTACTGTTAAGTCTTACAAGATCAACCTTAACTCCAAAGGTTTGAAGTGACGTTAATTAGTTTCTTAGATGTTTAGAATTTTGTTAAAAGGTAGATAATAAAAAAAAAGTATATGAATATAAATATAAACAATGATTTTTATAAATTAAAATTAAAAATATAATTTTTATAAACAACAAAAATCATGGTTATTGTATTACAATACAAGAGAAAGAAAAGAGATCTATGTTCCAGGCTGATGTAGGTGAGTTCTTCTTAAGATTGTCCAGGAAGGGGATTAGGCCCAGGCAAAGCCTGGGGATACCCCTGACCATATTTACAAATAAAAAAAGTAGGAAAAGAGATTTTATATTTTTTAAAGTTATAATAGACTAATAGTTTGTGTTATATCCATGATTTGTAATCAAATTAATATTTAAAAGGGAAATTTTGAATTATACTGAATTTAACTTCTGCTTGTTTTGAGTTTGGGTTAGGCAGGTTCAAGTAGTTGAGCTTTGTGGTCAAATTAGGTTGGCTCCAGTTTGGGTTTGGGTGGGTCTTAGCAGTTTGTTTTAGCTGTGCCAGCTATGTACCCGCCTCATCAGGGTGCCATTTATGTGTCCCAGATGGGTACACCATGTTTTTAACATTTTTTGCATTAATTTTGGGATTCAAGCGCCATACCCATATGAATAGTTTACAGTCCAAGAAGCATCAAACACAGGTATGTTAGGGTGAAGTGAAGATTCCATGTAACAGCATTAGATATTTGGTGTTAAGTTAGCAAGTGGCCTTTTTTACAGATTGATTGGTACTTTTGTTTGTTTTCCCTCTTTTTTCAGAAGATAATAAATATGCATTCTACTAGCTTTTCAAGGCAACATTTAGCAAAGAGTTCAACTGCTAGTCTTTACCATTAAAAAATAAATAAATAAAATAAGCTCAAAGTTTATGCCTCCAAAGACTAATGTTCAAACAAATTACTGCTATGTTTCTGAATGTCCTTTACAGGTTCTGTTGCTTGACTTTTCTTCCTTAGTCAATTATACCAGACCTTCAGTTTTCTTGAATCTTCTCTGAACCAGTTTAGCTCCTTAAAGAAAATATTTAGTCAACTATCTCTTGCCTGGTTGATTTCCTATCTTTTCTTCTACACTTTAATCGATTACACTCTCTATGTAATTATAATTATAAAACCTGCCCTAGCAATGAGAACAGAGAAGAATTATTCATTAAAAATGAGACTTGATCAGTTCGGCATCATAACTTGTGATTACCTTTTCTTTTCTTCCTTTTTGACGTTTGAAGTAGAACAATGGTCAAATAAATTCATTTATACGAGCCATTCCCTACATCCCATTTTGTATGTCCCTATTTGACTTTCATAGAGTTTTTGAAAGAAATTTTGATTCTAGTGTATTTTGTATTAGAATTTTGAACTATTTTTTAAATAGTATTGATATTCCATAGTTTTTAAAGCTAAAAAGAAAAAAATGAAAATTAAATTTAGAATATAGAGAAAGTAAGAGCACTAGTTGTTCACAAAAAGGAAAAAAACACAGTTTTGGGACATCCTAAAAAGGAAAGATGAACCAAAAAAAAAAGAGATGGAGGGAGTAGTATTTTGTTTGAAGTAAATCATATTGGAGAAAAGCAATTTAATGTAATTAGCACTCTTTTCTATCTAGTAAATACATCCTGTTATTAATTATGAGTATAATTTTCAATTATAAGAAACAAAAATTAATTTAAAGTGGTGATTTAAAAATATAAAAAATAGTGATTTCCTTTTTCGTAAAAAAAAAATTATATCCATGCTTTTATATATATCTATAATATATAGATAAAAATTAAAAAAATATTTTTATATATACCATAGGCCAAGGAAATTTAAACTCGCCCCTGAGGCCCCAACAACCCTGATTTTTTAATTTGAAAATCTGCCCAACCTGATCCCTAATTTTCAAATAAAAATACTAGCCTCTATTTCATGTGGATCTCTTGTGATGACATTTTAGAAAGATTTATTTTCTGAACTAGGTCACATGGGGAAAATTTCATGTTAAATATTAGTAGATCGATTCTCAAATCTGCTGTATCATTTATCTTGTTTCTTTTAATTTGTAGCTGCTATCCTTATGATGTGTTTTTAAGCAATATTGTTTTAGATGTTTTATTTAGTATTGATGTATAGTTTATTAGATGGTTGTTTAAAATCACAGAATTCCTATTAAAATTCTTGGAACCTTGGCTGAGCTTCAACCTATGACGTAATTCAATTGGGAACTCTTCTGACAACATTTTATAAACAGTGTTTTGTGAATCAAATACCTGTAGGAAATTTCTTATTCATTCAATGTAAGTAGATCCTTCAGTTCTATAATCTGCTGTATCATTTTCCTTGTTAGTTTTATTTGCTGCCTGCTGTCCTTATGATGTGTTTCTAAGCATTATTATCTTAGATTTCTCATAAGTTAACAGCTAAAAAATGCTACATATTCTTAATTATATTGTATTAGGTGGCTGTTTTGTGGAAGGTGAATGGTTAAGAAATGCATTTCGCTGGAAAGAAAGCATTGGACCTTGGGAAGAAAGACCAGGGCATTTTGGTGATGTTTGGATGTACTGGACTGATGATGGACTTGGTTACTTTGAGTTTCTTCAAGTGGGTATCTTATCCCTTTGTAGGATTTTATCGAGTTCTTCTGAACATGAAGTACTTCAATTTGCACTGTTTAAGTGCATAACATTTTAAATTATTATTATCTTACTGCAGTTAGCAGAGGACCTTGATGCATTGCCAATATGGGTGTTCAACAATGGTATTTTGCATGTGCATCACCCTATTCTTTATTTGTTTTCTTTCCTTTTCAAGTTATGTAACTTATTTACTATTGTCTATGGTCAATTTACCTTTTCCTTGTGCTGTATCAAAATTTACAGGAATTAGTCACAATGATCAAGTTGATACATCCACCATTTTACCTTTTGTGCAAGTAAGTCTCCGTGATTCTTCCGTGTTCCCATGACAGTGGTTAGAAAGATTATTTTCTGATTAATATAAGTGAATCAGGTTTAAATACCACATGAATTTAGTGTTCATATAAGATAACAAGAAGGAAAAAGTAATCTATCTGTCTAGAGATACTGGCTTAAACTAATTGGAAAAGGGTGAGGATCAGCACTTGCTCCAGTGGAAATTTAAGTTCTCTAAATTTAATTGATTGAATGAGGTAGGATATGGAAGGGTTGGGATTTGAGGGTTTTGAAATCCAGTGGTTCCAGTGTAGCCCAACTTTTTCATAATTTTCTCTTTCTTTCCAAGAAACAAAAGTTTATAATGCTTCATTTTTTTTAATTAAATTATATATTTTAAAACCCTCTGCATCTGTGAGCTTTAATTAGATTAGAAGAAAAAATCAGTACAGGATGGTATTACTAGATGTGGTACTACTTGTTTTATACTGTGTTATTGTTTATAATGTGTTGATTGCAGGAAGCCCTAGATGGTATTGAGTTTGCTAGAGGTGATCCGAATTCTGAGTGGGGTGCTGTTAGAGCTGCAATGGGACATCCAGAACCTTTTGACTTGAGATATGTTGCTATTGGGAATGAGGATTGTGGAAAAAAGAATTACCGAGGTCTGGATACTTGTCTTGCACTTGCATATGTATATATATTTGATAGTGAGATGGCAGTTATAAATGAGAATCTTTTATGCAGGCTTTTTGACATTAATTCATTTCACTAGTAAGTCTTTTTGTTAAAACTAGTTTAGCAAATGAAGACAAATTCTCATTGTATTGTCTGTATGAAGGTGGATATAGTGTCTGGTCCTTGATATCTGATGTTGCCAAATTTCAAAAAAGAGGTGTCTTAGGAGACACGGAAAGCATGCACAAGGATTGCTGGTACTTATTTATTATTTAAGTGGAGCTGCTTGCTTTCAAGAGTTAATGAATTTGCTCTTGCTGTTACTGGTTTCTTAATTTGATGCGTGTGACTGAGGAAGCATAGGAGCTCATCCAATGAGCTGCTAATGCAGTTTCCTTATCTTTTTGTTCCTGGTGTAGTTTCAGGAATATCAACGTTTGGTTTCACATTGTGGTTGGGTTGCAAACCTCTGAATTTGAAAAGCATGCTTGAGAAATTGTGGTTTGGCAAACCATGGTGTAAAGCCATTTTTCCTTCAATCCTTGTTTTGGAGTGAAATTTTTGAATCCATCTGGCATTGCAGTTGCTGTCCAAACCACTTAACCACCTTTTTGTTACCCTAATGCAATGCCAAGTTCTAAGTCAACCACTGTGTTTCTTTAGTGGCAAATGGTTATTTCATTTAAAAATTTCAGACAGTTTAGAGACTCACTTTTTTATTATTTTGGATTGAGCAGGAAATTACCTCAAGTTCTATGATGCTATAAGACGTGCCTACCCAGATATCAAAATGATTTCAAACTGTGATGGATCTTCTCACCAGTTGGACCACCCAGCTGACTTTTATGATTTTCATGTAAAGTTCTTGACATGGCGGGCTTAGTTCTTTCATTGTTTCTTTTGCTCCTTTTCTGTTTCTATAAAGAATATGGATGGATGGGATGATGAACAGCTTTTTGCTTGATTTCTTAATAGGTTTATACATCTGCCAGCAACTTGTTTTCCATGTCCCATCAATTTGATCGTACATCACGAACGGGTCCAAAGGTATGTTAAGGTGGTTATCAATAACATTTTGATATTTGGATTTGGCTGTCTGATGATTCTGTCATTCAACGCATTGCAGGCCTTTGTTAGTGAATATGCTGTCACTGGAAAAGATGCTGGCACTGGAAGTCTTTTAGCAGCACTCGCTGAGGCTGGATTTCTTATTGGACTGGAAAAGAACAGGTCTTTTTTTTTTTTAATAAAACATATTGCATTTGGACATATAATATTGTCAGGTCCCTCCCTTCAGGATTAAGATTTTCAAGTAAATATATAGGGTTAATTACATCTTTAATACCCAAATTATAGTAAAATTGCCGTTTTCATACTTGAAGAAAAAAAATTGTAATTAAGTACTGGAACTATGCCTTTGTTCGTCACTGCTCACCAAATACAATCAATAAGAACGTGGCACCTTCTAAAAAAGTCACATCATTTTTCTTTTAAAAAAAATTCCAAAAATTTTTTTTTATATAATTAAAAAATAAAAACCTGGGAAATAAAAATTAAAAAAATTAAGGATAAATAAAGAATTGGAAAAATTAGAGAAAATCAGAAAAAATAAGAAAAAATCTGGTAGAGAGAAAAAATGGGAAGAAAAATTTAAAAGGGGAAAGGGAGAGGGAGACAGAAGAGAGGGCTGCCCCTGCCGGCCGGCAACCCCTTCCCCTCCCCTACCCTCTCCCTTCTCTCTCTCTTCACTTCCTCTCATTCCCTCTTCTCTCTGCCGATTTCCCTCCGGTCTTTTTTTATTAATTTTTTTTGGATTTTTTTTCCAGAATTTTGCTTTTTCTGGATTTTTTGTTTTTATTTTTAATTCAATATTTTTTAAAATTGAGATAAAAATTAGAAAAAGGAAAAGATAATAACATGGGATGTTTTTAGATGCATGACATGTTCTGCTTTGGTGTTTATGGATACATTATCCTTTGGCTAACGAAGTTAGTTTAATGTGTAATCTGTTTAATGGTATGAAAATTAGAGTACTTAATTGCAAATTTTTTTCAGATACCAAATCGACACTTCCACAATAGTTTGGGTATAAATATGTAATTAACTCAAACATTTATCTTTTGTAGTACTGCAACCTGCTCTTAAGGATGGTCCCAGAGATGCCTCATTCTAATTTTCCAGGATGGGCCTATGCTGGGCTCTTAATGCAAAGCCCAACTGGCTGGCACATTAGTAAATGTGTCAGAGGTTGATTTACTATTTTTGGGTTTCTTCCAAACAACTTTAAAGTTTTACTACAATAATTGGCTCTTTGCTGAAGACTTTTTAAAATGCTAGCACTAACATGGGAAACTGGAAGAAACTCTAGTGCAACAAATCTGATACATTGGATGAAACTCTAGTGCAACAATTCTGATACATTCTTGTATAACTGTTAAAAGTGTTTCTAGCTCACAATTGTTTATATACCTAAAATGTGCTTCAAGATCAATTTTTTAGTAGAAGCTACTGAATATTTTCTTTCCTGCAGTGATGTTGTTCAGATGGCTAGCTATGCGCCACTTTTTGTAAATTCCAATGACAGGCGGTATTTTTCTTAATGTTCTCTTTCTCTTTCTTTTTAATTTCTATTTAAAATTTAGAATTTCCTTATGTAATTCTCAATTATGTTATAAATTTAATGTTGACAAACTTTGTTGTTAAGGTGGAACCCAGATGCAATTGTCTTCGATTCCTATCAGGTATATGGGACTCCTAGCTACTGGGTGCAACATTTTTTCATAGAGTCAAGTGGAGCGACTCTTCTTAATGCAACACTTCAAACAAATTCCTCTATGTCCCTTGTTGCTTCTGCAATTACTTGGCAAACCTCAAAGGATGACCAAACGTACATAAGAATAAAGGTTTGTAACATGGAGATCATGACATTTTTCTGGAAATGTGTTTAGAATTTAGGTAACTTACTTATTATATGTGCATTCCTCTTGCCTAACAATATTAGTAGCATAATTATCCATGTGCTTGCAAACCTCCTTAGGTACCAAGGGTGTGTGAATATGCTTAACAATCTAAAATCTGTACTTTAACGTATGGAAGTTCATGCTACACATCTTTAAATAAGGAAAATTCTTCAGACTTGATTTCCCTGAATGTGCATTACGTAGAAGAACCTTGTTGCACCTATATATATATATATAGATAGATAGATAGATAGTCTCTTGGTATGTATAAATGCATGAAATTGTTGCTTTGTTCCTTTTTGGTGCATGTATTTGCACATTCAGGTTGTGTAATTGGTTATTGTTACCCGCCCTCTTTATTTTGGCCATTGTCAGTCAAAAGTTTTGCAGCCCCATCGACCTTATATTTTTTACATAGATATTTGCTTCATAGATTGGACCTATGGTTTACCAGCCCTGATGTCAGATTACCAAAAAATCGAAGCTCAGTGTTTGTGGGATTTTTTTTTTTGTCTGTTAATTTCTGACACCAGTAGATTGTTGAGGTGAAGAGTTTGGCATTTCAGAAGAAAGCAGAAGAATGTGAGAAACAAATATATTTTTGTGCTGAATATCAGTTTAACATTTCTCAATTTTCTAAAATCCAACTAACTTTTCAGGAAGGGGGTTGATGTAGAATAGTAGCAAAATGAAGGATTGAATATTAGGAAATTTTATTCTTAGAAGAAAAAACAAGCTGATGAGGAGAATAATTGCCCTTTGGAGGTTAAGGGGTCCTAAATTCTTTAACTTGAGGCCTTATGGAGTCACCCAGCAAGTAGTATGACTCTGTACCACACTTGACAAACCAAACTTTGACACCAAGGGTTCTTAAGCCTTACAGCTAGGAGATGCATGACCTGTTGTTCAACGAAAGCATGTCTAAACTTCATCTATTCATCATCTTCTAAGCTAGCACAGCAATAGAAGGTTACTTTTAGCAGGACACGACTAAGGAGGTGTTACTTTAGAATGCTTCAGCCTTAGGTATCCTTAACAATGAAGCAATGCTAAAGAAATTCATTCCTCAATTATTTTTAGGTTGGTAGCTAAGAATATGGGCTTGGCTTGCATCAAATATATCCTTGATGAGTACAAAATATGCTTCTTAACTTAAAAAAGCATGATAATAAGGCATAGTTATATTTATCCTAACCTATACAATATCTTTGGATCAGGCCTAACATTAATTGAAAACCTTTAATCTGGAATTCTTTGGCACATCAGGTATTCCTTCTTGATTCTACTGTTGGGGGTTGTGGTTATACCTTTGTTGCTCAGAAGACTGTCAACTATGGATTCTGAAGATGAATTCGTCAAATCCATTCCAGTATAAACTTAAGTATATTAGAAATCTAAAATGAAGTACAGACAGGACTGTTTGTGGTGCAAAAGTAGACTGCATTACTTAATTTTTTTTTTTTTAATTTTATGCATTACTCAAATTTCATTTTTAATGGTACATTAGTCAAAAAGAAAAAACTATGAAGGATAGCTCGAGAATGTTGATGGTTTGGAATTCACATGTTTGACATTTTGGAATTTACATGTTTCTTAAAATCTCATCAATTAAATATCAAAATCATTTACTTAGTCCAATCATCAGCCCACAAAATAAAAAGATATGATTGTCTTTGATTTTGTGGCTTATATCACACTTTTATGCAAAATATTACTTTTCAGGTTGTAAACTTTGGGAGCAATTCAGTGAATCTCAAAATTTCTGTGAGTGGGTTGGATCCAAACTCTGTAAAGCTGTCTGGTACAAAAATGACTGTTCTCACATCCACTAATCTGATGGATGAAAATTCCTTCAAGGAGCCAACGAAGGTAAAAGAGCCACTTTTCCCTGCTTTTCATTCATTGTTCAGAAAGCATGTTCTCTACTTTGCACAAAAGTCTGTACATCTTTGCATAAGTGTTGCAATGGCCTTCACCTTTCTACTGTGTTAGCTTCTCAAAATTTTTTTTGTTTGCTTTGATTAGTACCCTCACAAATATATCAAAAGTTAAGAAGATAATCCAATGCCAAAAGTAAAATATTATAAAATAAAGATTATATGCTTCTACTCTATTCAGGTCCTCATTATTACCTTCTTATATTCAGTGCAATCTTCAGTTGTTCATATAAGTGAAGGGTCCTCTCATGACTAATTTGAAAAACAACACACCACCTTCCTCTCTAATATTTTGGATCATCACAGTCCTTTTGGACTCTGGAGTCCTAATCCCAGCCAACGCTTGTGTCTAGCAAGATTAGCTCTATTTCTGTCTTCCAACATTGTCTTTATTTTCCTTTTTCCAACTTTAATATGCATTCCGCTCATTCTTAAATTTGTTTTGTTTATCATGGTTTTATTCTCTTATTGTTTTAAGGGTTGTTTAGTTGCATACTTCAATTAACTTTTATCTCATGTAATTAATATTCAAATTCTAATCTTCATTACCCTAATTAAGTGCCTTTAAGTGCTGAATATGCACCTCTATTTGAATTGCAAGACTTTCATTGACTAGATTTGGGCTATTTTGTTGTGGTGCATTGTACTGATTGCATGACAGATAACTTAGAGAACCAATAGCCAACAGAGAGGAGAAATAAATGCAAACCCATTCCATGATAATCTAGTTCGCCAACGTAAGAATTAAGTCTGTTTATGATAGTCACAGTTTGATGCATATCTCATAAGAACTAATTTGCAGTGCAGTTATTACCTTTATTTGTTCCCAGATGGTTTGCTTCAACAAAATGATATAAATTCCCGAAACTTGGGATTGTTGTCTTATGCATTATTAACATGAGTAATCAAGAAACAGATAGAAACTTGATACTTAGATCTTAAAACATTTAAACTACACTTAACTTTCTCTGTTGATGTGTGCAGGTCGTACCGACTGAAAGTCTGCTAAAAAATGCAGACAAGGAGATGACTGTCCAACTTTCACCACATTCATTCGCTTCAATTGATTTGTTAAAAGAGTCTGTCAGTCTTAGAATCACAGAAGCTGATTCTACCTCTGTATCTTCAGTTTGAAATAAGTAAGCTATTGAAGTTATATGCAATAAAAAATGATCCATTGAATAACGATAAATCATTAGCACTATATATGTGCTTGTTGTCTTTGCATCCCATCCCTGCAAAGTATCAGATGCGCCCAAACTCTGTTGTAAATAATTTACTATGTTGTGTCTATTTAGTTTCAAGCTTGTTTATCTATTCATCAGCCTTTGGTTTTTCATTTCCAACGTTAATGTTAAAAAAAAAAAAAAAAACTTTAATTATATTTGACGGCAGGGTGTTAGGTTGCATTGGTCATTTCAGGTGGAAAGAAATTCAAACTCTTTTCAGGTTTGAGTAGTATTAGATTCAAGTTATTTTGAGTTTGAATCATTTTCAATTCATGTTGATTAGTTTTAAAGTTAAATTGGGTTGGGTTCAGATAAATTATTTCGGTGGATTCAAATGTTATCAATTTCAATTGTATCAAGATCATTAAGGCGCTATAGGCTACCCCAAGGGCCGAAACTATACATCTAGCCTACAAGGCCTTTTCCATATCGTCGGCCCTAATAGAGTACACCACAAAAAATTTTCATTCAAGAGTGGAGAGCTAAAGAAGTCGCCACCTAAATTTAGTAACGAGCTTGGTGAGAGAGATAATGATGCCCTGATAATGTATGCTCTATAGCTAATTGATTGGACATAGAGGAATGTTATGTTATTTTAAGTATTACATTTATTAATAAAGGTATTTTTTATCTTTATATTTGTGTGTAATTGTTATAAGATACTATTAATATAAAGTTCATGTAATAAACATGTTTTGCAGGAGGAATGGTAAACTTTTATAATTATGAAAATTTTATTGCATTAAAGTATTAATCTTAAATGTTTTTAGTCAATGCTTTATCGAGATTGGAAATTGATAAAGCTAAGAGATCGACACATGATTATGCCCTTCACTTATGAAGTTGTGCAATCGATCTCATAAGTTGAAAAATGAGATAGTTGGAAGCTTAAAAGATGAGACTTTAAAGTTTGTAATTAATAAATACCTCATCATAAGTTGAAAAAAGAGATAGTTGGAAGCTTAAAAGATGAAACTTTAAAGTTAGTAATTAATAAATACCTTATCAAATATTAAGTAACATGATTAAGTTGCCTTTGATCATCATAGCAAAACCAGAGGTCTTTTCATTGTTGACTTGTTGACTCATTCAAGATCAACTTTAACAAAAATATGTTTATATGGATCTTCCTTACTTTGGATAAGTCACTCATGATCATATAATGTTTGAGGTAATCATTAGGCGAAACACATGTGATTTGTTTAGCTAAAAAGTGTCACCTAATAAATCTAAGAGTTATATTGAATGCAATTGATAAGCTTGGTTATCTACTTAATTTAATATATCATGATTTGTTGAGTCATTCAAGATTATGGTATGTTAAATGGGATCCTAGCCCATTAAGAAATTAAGAAATTCTCGACTGGTTAGTATTTTGAATAAAAGAGTGGGAGAAACCAACAATAAGATTTAGATTTTATCTTAAATTGGTTTTAAATGCATAAATCACTTATACACTTAATTTTAAGTTATTCAGTAGCTAGAAACATGAGTAGCGGTGTATCACTTTGTACCATATTAGATGCTTAAAAAGACCCAACATGCCAAATTTCTTAAATTGGCATAGAAATTGAGTCATTCTCAAAGTAAAGAAAAAATGCATGACCTTAAAAAAGCTTTACCAACAAGCCTTACTGAGGATGCTAATGATCAAGCATAGAATTCTTATTAAAATCACTAGAAATATGCTCGTGCTTTGGGCTCAGGTGATATAACAGTGTATTATGTCAAAAGAAGGGTTGTATGATACCTGTATAATTATGACTTGCCTTCATAAAGAGAAATAATGTACTTTGTCAATTCCATTCTTAGCACTGCAAAAGAATTGCATGTACAACCCCCATCAAGCATGAGGCAAAATAACACTTCTCAATTGCAGCAAAACTGATCATGCAAAAAAGACCTTACAAAAGCAATCTGTACAACCTTAATGAAAACATCAAGCACGAAAGAACCAACTAGTATAAACAATTGTACAACCCCCATCAAGCATGTTTCTCAACTGCAACAACACTGATCATTCAAGAAAACCTCGTAAAAGCAATTCGTACAGCCTCAATAAAAACATAAAACACAAAAGAACTAACTAGTAGAAACAACTGTACAACCCCCATCAAGCATGAGGCAGAATAACACTTCTCAACTGCAGCAAGACTAATCATTCAAGAAATCTCCGTAAAAGCAAGCTGTGCAACCCCAATAAAAACATAAAGGAACCAACCAGTAGAAACAACCAATTATAAAGCATTCTACAATATAAAGGGTAATTATAATAGTTTCAATCATTCTTTACATTCATTCCCATCTTAATAACAAAATGCATCCTTCAACGTAATTTGTCAATACATTGCCATCATTCTAAGTATATACAAAATCAAGATGGTTTGTTAATATATTGCCATCATTTTAAATATATACAAAATTCATCATGTAAGTGTTTTACACATTATGTGCCTTGATGCAAAAATATAAGGCATTGTAACATGTGGCTGGCAATCTAAATTCATTGGTTGGTTGGCAAGCACGGGTGGGTAAAAAGTTTTAATTCAAGTTGGTGTAGCATCAATGATTAGGTTTGGAGTGTGGCCTACATCTATAAAGTCACAGTAAATAATTTTAGTACAGAACTCTTATTTGATTCTAGGATGTGCATTTGTTATGCCAAGTTTTATATTTTTGATGGGCAATTCTTCTTCCTAGCTTGTGCTGGCATGCTTTGAGGTGTGCAATCTAGGCAAAGCTCTCTAACTATATGACTGCTTATTGGTGATGTTGGAGGTTCTTGGTTTTGTAATTCAGATGTTGGTGGAGGCATTGTTGATACAGTTGCACTAGTAACAGTGGGAGTTAAGGATTGTTGGTGGAGGCATTGTTGATACAGTTGCACTAGTAACAGTGGGAGTTAAGGATTCTTGGTCTTCGATTTCATTGTAGTCAAACATTTTGTAATTGGCAAGGCTTGCTTTTACTGTTCTTGAGGTCAGACCTATAATGAATATTCTTGTCCTTTGGATTAGGGCTTTTAGAGGTCCAAGCAATGTCATTCAATTGATAGTCTTCAGTGCTGCAAGCTTTGTAATTGTAGCTCCCACTAATTTCTCTACCGGTTTTCCAAATGCCACCAATTCCATTTGTCTTGTAGGATCTTCCATAGTGAATTGTATGCAGTATCTAAAAGAGATAGATATTATTAGAAAGTGAAATCAGTAGTATATTTTGCTAGTCGAAGTAATATAGTGGTATTTGTATTCACAAACAATGTAGTAAAACTTTTTCTTAAGTCTAATTGTTCAAGAAATATCAAAACCAGCAGTGAATGTTTTTGATTTGTATTCAAGGAACAAAAAAATTTTGAAAAGTTAGTTTAAGATTTCCATAGTTCTTTATGTACCAAACATAGTATTCTTGATTAAAAGGGAAAAGTTGTTTCTCGAATCTAGAATGTTATAATTTTAGTTCTTGATTTCAAGAAGTGTAATTCACATCCAAAGGGAAAAACTTTCAGTAAGTATGGAAAAAAAACTGTCTTAGTAAAAATGTAAATGTGAAAAACATCATTTCCATTTGTTTACTTATGTTGGCATTGGTATTTTCTCTCCATATTGCGCACACGAGTCTTTTCCAACACTAGAAATACAACCTTACTCCGTATTCATCACAGGAATTGTAATATCATCCATTTATGCAATCGAATATTAGTTATCATGGTTGTCACTTTGAACCTAGTGTACTGAAATGTGCATAAATTCTTAGGTAATGATCAATGGATGGCTTTCGCTTCACATTCCTCAAGGTAAACCTCTAATTATGATATGTTTGAACAAAAAATGAAAAAAAAAAATCAACTTAAATTCATTTATAAGATTATAAAACCATTTAACGTAAGTAATTAGGTTTTTAAAGGCATGAGTGACTATAAATGGACTTGTCTTATCAATAGATGGCTTTCGCTTCACGTTTCCCAAAATTAACATCCAATTATGATCTGTTTTAACAAAAACTGAAAAAAATTCAACTTAAAATCATTTATAAGATTATAAAACTTTTGAAAGCGAGTAACTAGTCTTTTGAATGTATGAGTGACTATAAATGAACTTTTCTTATCAATGGTTGGCTTTCACTTCATGTTTTTCGAGGAAAACATCTAATTATGATCTGTTTTAATCAAAAATAAAAAAAAATTAACTTAAAATCATTTATAAGATTATAAATCCATTTAAAGTGTGTAACTAGATTTTCGAAGGCATGAGTGACTATAAATGAATTTTTCTTATCAATAGATGGTTTTCGCTTTACGTTTCTTTAGGTTAATATCCAATTATGATCTGTTTTAACTGAAAATGAAAAAAATTTAACTTAGAATCATTTATAAGATTATAAAACTATTTAAAGCTAGTAACAAGTATTTCGAAAGTATGAATGACTATAAAATAGACTTTTCTTATCAATGGATAGTTTTCGTTTCACGTTTTCTGAGGTAAACATCCAATTATGATATGTTTTAGCCAAAATGAAAAAAAAAAGTTCAACTTAAAATCATTTATAAGATTATAAAACCATTTAACATGAATAATTAGACTTTCGAAGGCATGAGTGACTATAAATAGACTTTTCTTGTCAATGGATGACTTTCGCTTCATATTTCCCAAGGCTAACCAATTATGATCTGTTTTAACAAAAAATGAAAAATAATTCAACTTAAAATCATATACAATATTATAAAACCATTGAAAGCGAGTAACTAGTTTTTCAAATGCATAAGTGACTACAAATGAATTTCCTTGTCAATAGATGACTTTCGCTTCACGTTTCTCTAGATAAACATCCAATTATGATCTGTTTTGACTGAAAACGAAAAAAATCAACATAAAATGATTTATAAGATTATAAATTCATTTCAAACAAGTAACAAGTTTTTCGAAGGCATGAGTAATTATAAGTGGACTTTTCTTGTGAATGGATAGTTTTCGTTTCATGTTTTCTAAGGCAAACATTCAATTATGATCTGTTTTAACTAAAAATATATAAAAAAAAACTCAATTTAAAATCATTTATAAGATTATAAAACTATTGAAAGCGAGTAACTAGTCTTTCGAAGGTATGAGTGATATAAATAGACTTTTCTTTTAATGGATGGCTTTTACTTCACGTTTTTTGAGACAAACATCCAATTATGATCTGTTTTAATTAAAAATGAAAAAAAATCAAATTAAAATCATTTATAAGATTATATATCCATTTAAATCGTGTAACTAGTTTTTTGAAGGCATGCATGACTATAAATGGACTTTTCTTATCAATGGATAGTTTTCACTTCACGTTTTTTGAGGTAAACATCCAATTATGATATGTTTTAATCAAAAATGAAAAAAAAATCAACTTAAAATCATTTATAAGATTATAAATCCATTTAAAGCGAGTAATTGATATTTCGAAGGCATGAGTGACTATAAATAGATTTTTTTAGTCAATGGATGACTTTCGCTTCACGTGTTCCTAGGCAAGCATCCAATTATGATCTGTTTTAGCCAAAAGTGAAAAAAAAGTTCAACTTAAAATCATTTATAAGATTATAAAACCATTTAACACAAGTAATTAAGCTTTCGAAGGCATGAGTGAATATAAATGGACTTTTCTTATCAATGGATGGTTTTCGTTTTACGTTTCCCAAGACTAACATCCAATTATGATATGTTTTAACAAAAAATAAAAAAAATTCAACTTAAAATCATTTATAAGATTATAAAATCATTGAAAACGAGTAACTAGTATTTCAAAAGCACGAGTGACTATAAATAGACTTTTCTTAGTAATAGATGGCTTTCGCTTCATGTTTCTTGAGACAAACATCCAATTATGATCTGTTTTAACCGAAAATGAAAACAAATTCAACATAAAATGATTTATAAAATTATAAATCCATTTAAAACAAGTAACTAGTTTTTCGAAGGCATGAGTGACTATCAATGGACTTTTCTTGTCAATGGATGGCTTTCGCTTCACGTTTTCTAAGGCAAACATCCAATTATGATATGTTTTAGCTAAAAATGAAAAAAAATCAACTTAAAATCATATATAAGATTATAAAACCATTGAAAGCTAGTAACTAGTCTTCTGAAGGCATAAATGACTATAAATGGACTTTTCTTGTCAAAAGATGGCTTTCATATCCAAAGTTGTTGGGAGAATCTGTTAAAGTGACAAAAATCTAAACAAGGAAAAGAACAAAAACAAATCAATGAGAAAATCTAAAAAAATAACTTCAAAGAAAAAAAGTAAAAGTTTCATAAACTTAAATTGCTTCCTAAGAAGTGTGTCTTTATAGTCATTAGCTTGACTATAGCATCCCTTTTTGCTCTTCTTTATCCATAGAATTAGGCTTGAGGCTTAGTCCATTAACCATGAATGTGTTAGTATCCTTACTATCAATCTCTATTATACCACAAGGATAAACCTTTACCATATTAAAAGGACCCAACAATCTTGCCTTGTGTTTTCATGGAAAAAGCTTGAAGCGTGAATTAAAAAGTAACACTTGCTATCCAACCTCAAAATCAAGACAATTGGGAAGTGGTGGAAGATGCTCATCATGCGACTGCTTGGTTCTGATATGTGGATATGATGGCTTTAATTCAAAGGTTAGTGCTTGCTAACTTCTTGGTGGAGAAATAGGCTTACCCTTGCCCTCAGCAAGTCAATCCACTCTATATCATCTATTTGAAGAGGCAAGATGCTTAATCGCATTAAAAATATCAAACTCAACTGCCTCCTCTCCAACTTTAAAAGTTATCTTGCCTTCTTTCACATTAATGATTTCGCTCATAGAATCCAAGAATGGTTATCCCAAGATTAGAGGAATTTTCTCATCCTCTTCCATCTTAAGCATAATGAAGTCCACTAGAATGTAGAGATGTCCAACTTTAACCAACACATCCTTTATAATCCCAATAAGGTACCTAATTGTTCTGCCTGCTAACTATAAAGAAACTGTACTAGGTTGTATCTCTTTAAGTCCAAGTTTTCCTGCAATAGATATAGGTATAATTGAAACACTAGCACCCAAATCATACAAAAATTTAGAAAATTTAAAACTGTCAATAGTACAAGGGATAGAAAAACTCCTTGGAGGCTTAAGCTTTGGTGAAAGCTTACTTTGAATTATAGCATTGCACTTCTTAGTAAGTACAATTGTCTTAAAATCTTCCAATTTCCTCTTTTTAATCAAGATGCCTCTTAGGAACTTAATATAGCTTGGCATCTGTTCCGAAACTTCAATAAAAAATCAATTTTCAAACAAAGAATCAAATATTTAACTATAACAGGTATAATTTTTTAGAGGAAAACGCGACAACCTTATTCTTGTTGTCATTGAACCACCTATCGAATAATAAGAAAATTTAGATTGAATATGAACAATGGACATTTAAACTTAAAAGCCAATATAGAAGTTAAAAAAATAGCCACCAAAAGCTTTAGATTATCCTGATAAGTCCTTAGGAAGTGGAAACAAAATCTCAGTGCACTCAATGTGGAATTCTAGAAACATCCATAGGAAATGCATTTTTTAAAATGAAAACCAACACATAAGCGCGTTCTCCTACGTTGCATTTCTCTCACACTTACGAGAGCTTGCCACGTTGTGCAGTAAATTTCTTTCTTCCTTTATTTATTAGGCAATTTTTAACACTCAATTCTTTGGATTTTCTCTTTCTGGTTTTTGATGACTCTTTCTCACATGGTGAGATTTTTCTTTATAACTTTACTGTCAGTGTCTTCATTTTCTCGTTTAATTGAAGGTTAATTATCCACCGGATAGAGATAGGAATTATGATATATTGAAAGTTATTTCCAAAATACAATGATGAAGTTGATCATTTTTCACGATTTGTTTTTTAAAAAATTATATTTTATATAATAAAAGTTTAGATAATACCTACACTACTTTTTATGGTTTAAACCTTTGTCACACTACATTTAGTGATTTTTTTTTTCCAAAGAGAGAGAGTGCGTGTCCAGTTGGCTTTGGTCATTTAGACATTTCTCTATACCGACGAGAGAGAGATTGATTTTTGTTGACTTGTCTACGCTTGAAAATGTATTGAGACATTGGATTGATGTCTGGCAAGTGGCTGCTTAACTTGTCCTTGTTCAGTCAAGATTGTTTACGATGATTATGTCAGCACTACGTTAAAATCCCCACTGCCCACCTGACCCTCTTGTCACAAATTATTCTTCCCCCTCTCTCTGATTGGCCGCCATCGTCAAAAGTAATTCCTTTTCTTCTTCTTCTTTCCTACATAGCTCCGCTATTGCGAGTGTCTGTTACTCTGTTTCCTAAATCTTTCTGACATGGTCAGCTTCCTATCTCTGTGATTTCAATTTCAGTATTTGTTTTCTCAAATTTCATTTGCCAAAATACAAGTATTTTTATCCAAATTAAGCTAAAACTTTTACAAATTCGAAGCTTTTCTGGTGAAATTAAACTCATTTTATACTTGGTGGCATTTGGTAGCACCGGCGGTGCGGTCGCTCCTCACCACCCTTAGCCTGATTTTCTCTATTGAACTGGGTCGTTAATTTTACTGGTTTTTTTAATAGAATCTGTTCAAACAGGATGCAGGAAATTGCCTTGAGGCGGTCGCTATGCGAGTTGCATTGGAATGGGAGAGAGAAAAGACCAGGGTTATGAAAGAGTCGTTGAGAGATGATGAACTTGCACTTCTAGAGAAGGCGCTAGAACACTCCATGCTAATGGGAAAGAAGGAGGAAACGCTTGCAGAGATAGAATTACAGGAAAAACTGATTGACGATTTCATGGTTTTCATTGGAGCTGTTGAGAATAACGATGTCGAGATTGCTCAGAATTTTGATGAGAAAGCTATGATGGACGCTATTGTTGCTATGCTGAACAGTGATGGCAACTCTGGCAGGAACGGTGAAGGACTTGGCGGCGCTTACGGTAAAGAAAAGAAAAAAGTTTCTGCAATATTTTCATAATCGGAAAGTTACTTCCGTTTGACCGGTTGAACTGACTGGATTGAAAAAAAGAACACACGTTGGTTCCGGAACTACACATTAAACCGGTTGTGTGGTGATAACTCTGTTTTTGAATTCGCTAACGGTTTTATGGTTGTTGTTGGTGCAGGCGGGCATAACGATCTTGACGTCGCTATTGAAGGAACAGGGCGTGACGGCGGTGAAGGCAGCTAAGCTGGTGGAGACGGCTGCAGTTGCAACTGTGACCGCCGTAAGTAGTGTCGTTGGTGCAAACGGCGGCAGTTGCGATGGTGACCACCGTAAGTTGGGTCATTGGTTATTGGTGGGTAATGGAGAACTGGTATTTAATGATCTGTTTTTGTAATAATTATGAGTAACTTGTTTACAAATACCTATACTTGGCTTTGTTCTGCTAAAACTTGGATTTCTTGAAGTGCGTTAAAGGCATGTCTTCTGTGGATTTAATTCAATAAATTTCTGCTGGAAAGTGATTGAAATATGACTTAATGTTGTATTTTCCCTTAAGATTTGACTTTATTTACTCAAATATTAGAATATAATTGATATTTATTTGGGTATAGTCCATTTAAGTGAATGCCCGGCAAAGTATTTAATAGAGAAGCCTATATTAAATAATTAAACTGTTAAGTATAGGCTTTGATGAGATTATGAACAAGTTGGAGATGTATTTTTTGTGCGTTCATTGGTGCGAAAAGGCTACAAAACTCATGATTTTTTTTTTCTTTTGCTAGTTCAGTAAATTTATTAAGCAGTTATGAGGTTGCTCTGTGGTGGAAAAATTTGACAAATATGAGAGCTTAAATGATTATAAGGACAGATTCAGACATGGGTTCACATTATCTACTCTAGGCAACTATTCTGAATGGAAACAGACTACTACATTATCACTACATAGAGTTACTTTTGGCATTTTAAGTATATGATCATGCCCGATGATTACAACCTTTGTGATTGCTTGAACTGAAAATGGAAAATTTCTTGGATGCTTGAGGTTTGAGAATGGATTTTCTTTTCGGGTACAATATGAGGAGATGTCCAATTTTCAGGGGAATTTCTGTCATAATTTCGAAATGCCTATCCCTAGAATCTTGCCCATGTGAGATAGATACCAAAAGATAGGAAGTACTAGAATATAGCTAGGAAAAAGAATTTAAATTCATGACCATTTATAACCTAAGGGTTTATTGTGTTTGAGTTAATGGGACCCCAATCTATTTTTTCAGTCAACAGTAATAATGGGCAACGCATAGACTTGAAGAATGCAAATTCTCCTAATTTTGGTGAATTAAAATTCTATCCATTCTACTTCTCCTCTCATCCCCTCAAACCATGTAAATCCCTTTCCTTTTAATGAAGATCCACAAACTCCCCTTCTTCGATTAACCTATTGAGCTCTTCCAAAAATGTTCTCACACAATCCTGTCTCTCAGTGTATTTTTATTTCTCATTTCTCCATCGTAGCCATTAATAGCATCTCTATTCTATTTTTCCTAACTACCCTTTTCACAATCTCTCTTTTTGTATCGCTCCCCACCACCGAACATTCCTAAACAATAAATCTCAAACTTCCCTACAATTTTATAATTCCCTACTTTAGCCGTCCATCACTATCTCTTTTTCTGCCTCCTTCTTCTTTCTCTTGTCTCTTCTCTGTTTCTCTGTTTTAGGTTTTTCTTTTCTTTTTTTTTTTACTGGGTTTGTGAACCTTCTATTTTTAACTCAATTCAAGCTGAAATAATTGGGTTGCTTTAATATTTAGGCAATTTTTTTTAGGAAAACATTTCGTCTACCCAACTGTTTGAAATAGGTGGCTTTTTTATCACAAAAATGTTGCCTTCGTATTAAAATTTTAACTCAAAAACCTCAAACGCTTTAGGAAAGACAATATAGCGAATGCCCAAGCTACAATGCAACTAGAAAGCCACTGTGGGTGGACCTTTCCTCTTAAAAAAATTAATTTAATACCATTTGAGTCCATGAATAACTTAGGTATTAAAAATTAAATTAAATCGATAAGTATAAATCTACACTTGATCTAAAAAGAATGGTACTATAATTATTTGAAACAAAAAATTGTTTCTTTTAGGGATTCTTCTAGGACTAGTCACCAAACATCATGTCTGCCTTTCGGCATTAAAAAGACACAAAGTTTTCCCAATCAAGGGCAAATAATAAAGAGAGGACCAGGTCAAAACGTCTTTGTTCCACATTATAGTCATTGTGCCTTTGCCTTGAAAGAGAAAAGCAAGTCTCAAGCGTTTGATCCAAATATTGTATGCAACTTGCACTCACAGCATCACATGCTTGCATTCTTATAAATCCAAAGAAGAAAAAAACTCAATAGTTAAAGTTTGGTTGGATCCCATTTATAGACTGAAAAGTATTGCCTATACTTTTCTGCTTTGGACAAACACCAAATCAAACCAAAAGAATAATAAAGTGAAATTAATAAACAGGAAATATGTTATAACCCGTCCTATTGCCTTGTTTAAGTTGAGATTTATATATATATATATAATATAAGTTGTAGATTGCTAGACTCAAACTAATTTGGTGAATATTTAATTTTTTGTATGATATTTTTAGTTTAAATATTGAACCATTATTATTGTTATTATTATCATTATTATATCAAATACAATCTTTTAAAAATATTTTAAATTCATCAATTTTGTCAATTGTTATTAAATTTTGATGAAATCTATGACTTCAGCACCGCAATGGCATTCATGTGACTTTTCACATGACAAAAATAATTGGGTTTGGACACTGAAATATTCAAGTGGGAAAAAAAAAGGATTAAAATAAAATTCATATCTTCAGAATTTAGATCTTGTAAATGTTCCAGGTCGTTAGACATATCTATCATAAGTCTTGGTTGTACTAATAGTCCGTCTTTTTCTATGCCTAAAGGGCACGTTATATATAATATATATTCCATTATTTAATAATAATTCAATAAAGATTAGAAAACCCTTTTGGTCTGGTAATATATAAATGGTTACCTATTAATAAAAATTCCTTTGGCCCATCTGATTCCTTGCCTGCCACCTTAAATACCAGCTTGTCTTCTTTTTCTTTCGGTGTCCGACGTACCTCTGCTAATTGCAAGTTCTGTTACACTTTTTGCTGAATTTAATGGGTTTCTGTTTGGTCCTGTTTTTTTTTTTTTCTTTTTCTTTTTTAAGAACTTCTTTATGCTCCTGATGTGAAAAGCAAGAAAATTCATGATTTATAATATTTATTATTATCTTAAGATACAATACGATATTAATAAAAAATAATATATATTTATAATTATATCATACTTAATTAAATATCAAGATATAATATACGATACGTTATACGTATTTTACGATACGAAAACATATTATATGATATCGTTGATATAATTTTTATAAATTTATATTTTATTAATTATTAAAAATTTTAATTTTTTATTATTTTTTGACTTGAAAAATGAAAAATTATATTTTATGAGTTTTAATTTTTTGAGAAAAATATAAAAAAAATTGAATTTTTTTTAATTTTAACATGATAAATGTTTTTTAATTTTTGATTAATAAATTAATATGATAAAATGTATATTTTATTTAAAAATCTATATTACTAAAGAATATGTTGAAAGTTCAAATTAAAAAAATAATTATCTTTTTCATTTACATTTTATAATCTTTATTTTTGTTAAAAAAATAATATTTTTTATTTTTTTTCTTTATTTTATATAAATAAATAGTATTTATAATTAATTTTAAAATTTTTTACTATATCTTATAATGCGATACAATACAATGTTGATATTAAAAAATAAAACTTCGATACACACGATATGTCTTTCAATCCAACAACTAAGTAATTTATATCTTTAGTTAAGTTCAAATAATGCATTAGGCCATTAGGTGTTTTATTAGCGATAAGAGGTACCTCTAATATAATACTATTTTCTTCGATTTGCCATTGGGGAAAACGTGCCCAACTGCCAAAATGGTCCACCCTATTAACTGCTTATAATTTATAAATTCCACAGGAAATCATTCTCGTCTCAGTAGCTTTCTTCTTCAAGAGTGGTTGCCGCCCTGAGTAGGGGTTTTATGGGTTTTGGTCAAAGTAGTGATTTAATTAGCACCATTGTGGATTATGTGCTGTTGTTGGAGAGTTTAATTTACTCTCATGAGTGCAATGACGTAATTAATTAATAACGAAACACTATTAAGTTAAAATATATAGCTCCATTTATGAAAATTTTAAATTTCGATACCGTGCATGTACAGTAAATTAACCCTTAAACTTATATCTCTTTTTATTTAATTTTACCATTGAAGATAAGTTATCAAATTAATTGAATTGTATCAATTATTGTTATGTCAATGAAATCTACTTAAAAAAAACACGTATAGATGAAACGGCATGGCATCCACGGAAGCTGTCATGTCATTTGGGATATCACATGGAGACCATGTATGTTATATCAAATATTGTTGATGGATTATATGTTTTATAAAAATACACTAAAATCAATAATTTTTTCTTAAATTCCGTGAAAATCAATTATGAATAGAAAAGTAATGTTAGTTGCCGTGCAAACTTTTTGTTTAAATTTGGGAGATTCCTTTTTAACCAAATGTCCCGATCCCCAAAATGATGTTACCTCTCCACTTCTTTTTGACATTTCTCTTTACTGACCAGACAGCAAGAGATATCGCATTATCCTTTCCTAAATCTTGTCGTTTAAGGCTAATGTCCCCCATGTGTTACTTTGTTTTATGGCATTTCTCTTTACTGACAAGAGAGAGAAACCCTTTTGATTTTCTTTTCCGAAGGATTTTTGTTTCTTCTTTGCTATCATCCAATAATGTGAGTGGATCCCTAAGGCTTTCTTTCGTTGTCAAAATCTTTTCACATATATGTCATGTATCAATTAGGTGGTCGATGCCGGAGAATGATGGATTCATCCTGGGGGCAATGGGGTCTACTGCAATCCAACCAAAGGAAATAAAGGTTAATAGTATTAGTAGTAGACAATTTTTGTGTGTGTAGACATTGAAGGCTTTGTTTTTTGTGTAGGTAAAAATATTCTACAAGTTGCCTCTGGAACAACTGGGGGTTGATTATTAAAATAAAAATACAGCTTTATTAGTAGTAGCAAGTCGGTGTTTGTGGACATGGGATAGTGTAGGATTGGCTTTTAATTGATGATGTGTTTCAAGACACGTTACTTTCTTAACGACTTGACTTACTCTGTCAAAATTTTGATAGGGCTGTCCCCTGAAATCTCAACCATAATATAAAGGCTTCAAGCTAACTAAAAGAATTAGATTCATGATCAAAAGAGGAATGAATAGCTATGAGAATTAGAGTTTCTGGGATAATGATTACTACTTTTATTATACGTCTAGACTGTTAGGGAAAAGGCCAAAAGGGTCTTAGAAAATTGAGGAGGATGAAAAGATGTAACTTCCGGACTTTTTTAGTTTTTATGACATTTCTCTTGACTGACAAGAGAGAGAAAGAGATGCTTTTGATTTTTTTTTTCTCAGAAAGGATTTTGTTTCTTTTTTGGTATCCAATAATTCGAGATTACATCCTTTGAAAAAGAGGAAAGAAACATACAAGTAAAAGATATAAACATGATTTATTAAATTAAGAACAGAACACTTAAAAGAGTAGAGGTTATTCTGAAGTATGAAAAGTGAGATCATAATCACAGAAATAGAATTTCACTTTTGGTGGGTTGCGAGAAAATTCTCTACTCTTAAAGATGTCAAGCACGTGGAATTTTTCTTATTTTTTGTAATTTGCCAAATGTATGCTCTGTTTCTTTTGTCTGTTTTGATTGCTTGAATCTGGTTTTCTGTATCATGATGTGTTTTTTTTTTTTGGAAAGTTGTATGATGATGTGATTCTCGTTAAGGCTTTTTCCTTATATTGTCGGGACCATTCAGGTTTGGTCAATCCTGACCTTGCCAATGCCATGGTTTTGTATCAGACTTCTGATAACTTAATAAAAAATCTGATATATCGAGAGAAAAAAAGTACTTGTACTTGCTTCGTGCTGATAAAACTTGGATTTATTGGAGTGCGTTTTTGCAGCAGGAAAATGATTGAAACATAGACACAGGTTTATTAGTAATAGCAAGTTGGTGCTTGTAGAAATGGGATAGTGTCGGAACGATTGAGTAAGCAGCTAGCAGGAACCTATCATAATTTATTCGTTGTTACCAAGTCCATCGAAGAGAACACCCAACAATAGAACCCAAGCCCGATTGGGAAGTGACTTTTGACAGTAGATCAAAAAAAAAAAACACTCGTACTTGGAGTCCGGCGTGAACAAAACGACAAATGCTTGCCGCTCCTTAGTCAAAGAAACAAGTGGTTTATAAATACGTTTCCAAACCTTCCGTGCCTATAAATAGACCTAAGGTTACGTTTGGTATAAGAAATGTAAAATCATATTTTTTTATAATATACTCAATTAAATTATATTACAGTGTTTATTTTATAACAGATCACTACAATGTAAGATTGCAATACAATCATATTGTAGTCAATGGATGTAATGTGATTACAGTTCAAAATCAATGCAATCACATTACATTGCACTCTGTAATATCTTTAAGGATATTTTTACCCATCATCTTTTAAAAAAATTACTCACAATTCAAAGCAAAACATCGTTTTTAAGGTTGAGGGTCTGCTGCTTCTTCTCCATTTTGCTAAAGTCGCTCCTCCTTCTTCTAGCTCTGCTTCTTCATCATTTGAAATTGTGGGTTGAAATCTCCCATTCTTTTTTTTCTTTCTCTTTTTTTTATCTTCTTCTTGTATTCTTTAATCTGAATTTTTTCTGTTAATTTGGGTTTTTTTCATATTTATATTTTAGGGTTTATCCCTGAAACAATTTGGCCCTTGATCGACAAGAGAGGTTGGATTTCTGGGCTACTCTTCAACAAGAGGCACAGGTAATTGTGATGAAATAAAACGCTACGTGTTTGGTTGCAATTTTTGGTGTTGCAATTTTTGGTTTTTATTCCCTCAACAAAATATGGGTAATCAAATAGTTTTCAAGTTCTATCTAATTAGAACTTTTATCCAATTAGAAATGCTGAAAGTAGCAAAACTTGTACCTAGCATTGCCAAATCCATGATGCCGTCAAGACATGGCCATCTTCTTTGTGCTTGGTTTTTGATAAGGCATTGCGTGACTGACTTTTGACATTGCGTGACTGACTTTGGATATTGCGTGACTCGTTTTTGATAAGTCATTGCGTGACTAGTTTCTGATAAAACATCGCGTGACTAGTTGATAGGCATTGCGTGACTAACTTTGGGCATTGCGTGACTAGTTTTTGATAAGGCATTGCATGACTAGTTTCTGATAAGGTATTGCGTGAATAATTGATAGGCATTACGTGACTGACTTTGAGCATGACGTGATTAGTTTTTAATAAGGCATTACGTGACTAGTTTTTGATAAGGCATTGCGTGACTAGTTGATAGGTATTGCGTGACTTATTATTAAGGCATTGCGTGACTAGTTTTTAATAAGGCATTACGTGACTAGTTTCTGATAAGGCATTGCGTGACTAGTTGATAGGTATTGCGTGACTTATTATTAAGGCATTGTGTGACTTGTTAGTGAGGCATTGTGTGACTAGTTAGTAAAGAATGTTACAATGTTTCGGTTGTTTTGGGTCACAAAGTGGTCTTAATTTCAAAAGGTTGTAACTTTGTGCTCGGTTGTCCGATTGGGGTGATTTTTTTTTGAATCTATGTAACTTTTCGAGATCTACGCGTTGACAAACAGTTGAAGGTGGTTTGCTGCCATTTTGACCCCAAAAAACCTCATTTTAACCCTAAATTTGAATTTTTACTCTTTTTTTGCTTTTTTTTAAGATTTGACCTCCCATTTTTTTTATTTTGTTTAGGGTAAATTTGGTCTTGATAGTAGGAAACCATTGTAATTTTTTTTTAGATTTTAGGGTGCAAGAAAAGAGTGCAAAAAGGTTTAGTTGTTACTGCTAGTCGTTATATCAACTTTTGGTTGCACCCTATCGCAATTTGTTTAGTTGGTTGTGTGGTTAATTGCTTAGTGACGCTTGCATTATTGGTCTCGGGTTTGAGTCCTGCTTCTTGCAGTGCAATCTTATTTTTTTTTGCCTTTGATTGCTACCATTAAATCGATCTTTAGTATTAATTGAACTTACATTAAATTTATTCAACATATTCCTTGCTTATCAAAAATGGATCCTTCTATATGCTGTTTTTAAATTGAATACTTGTAAGGTGGACATGAAAAGTTAACTTTGTGCTTACTATATGTTGTTTTTATATAATGTTTATATTTCATTATTTTAATTATTTTTTTATATTGTTAGTTCACACAATGGAAGGGTTTTCTCAAGAGCAAACTGCAACGATCATGTCTGCTATTGTATTAGCCATTGAGCTGTTCAACATGATACTTTTAGCTAATACTTTCGTTCAAGGATGTTATCATAGTTTAATGTATACTAGAAAGCGTAAAAAATCCAAAACTAATACTTATAGGAGACATATTATTAGGCAATTGAATTTTAGGAGAATGGTGTTTGATTCTGATTTAACATGCATTGAAAACATTAGAATGGATAGAGCTACATTTTATAAACTATGTAATATGCTTCAATGCATTGGTAGGCTTACACCAACAAAAAACATGAATGTTGAGGAAATGGTGGCTATCTTTTTGTACATCATTTTTCATTATGCAAAGAATAGGATAATAAAGAGAGAATTTGTTAGAAGTGGTGAGACAGTGAGTAGGCATTTTGGTTTAGTTTTGAATTCTGTTTTAAGATTGCAATCAATACTGCTAAAGAAGCCAGAGCCTGTACCCGGGAATTCAACTGACTTCAGATGGAAATGGTTTAAGGTAAACTAAAATTTCTTAAACATTTATAACTTGAGTATAAGAATCTATTAAAAATGCAACTAAAGGATAATTTTTGTCATTATTCTATTGGAAACAATAGAATTGTTTAGGTGCTCTAGATGGAACTTACATTAAAGTCAATACCCTGAAAATTGATAAGCCTAGATACAGAACAAGGAAGAATGAAATTGCTACAAATGTGTTAGGGGTATGTTCATAGGATATGCAATTCATATATATCATAGAAGAAATGGATTGAAAGTCCCAAAAGGTATGAGGAAAATATACATTAAATTATTAACTATTTTAGCTCAACATTGTTCAGAGTGATGTACTAAAAATAAATTTTTTATCATAGGTTTTTTCTACTTATGTGATGCTGGGTATACAAATGGAGAGGGATTTTTAACTCCATATAGAGGTTAGCGTTATCATTTGAATGAATGGAGACAAAATTGTACTCCTCGTTCAAAAGAAGAACTGTTTAATTACAAACACTCTGGTGCTAGGAATGTTATTGAGAGATGTTTTGGATTCCTTAAGATGAGATGGGCAATACTTAGAAAGAAGTCTTGGTACCCAGTGAAAACAAAATGTAGAATTATATCTGTTTATGCATTGTTACACAATCACATTAAGAGAGAAATGACACATGATCCACTTGAGGATGAAATGGATGAAGAGTATGTGGAATTAGAAGCGATGGAAAATGCAGATACGATCCAATACATTGAGACATCAAATGCATGGACTACTTGGAGAAATAACTTGGCACAAGAAATGTGGAATGATTGGATAGCTTCTAGAAATGAAACTTAATTTTTTATTTGGTTCAACAAATGTTGTATGCTTTATTTGTAATAACTCAAATTTATGTTGATTGAGATGTATTTGTATTTGTTCTTAATTAGATAAGTTATGTTTCTTCTTTAATTTTTAATTAACTATTGTATACTATATATTTGTTATTATGCCATTTCCATATTATGTTTTATATTTGTAAATGAAAGTTGCATCATCTCAAGGATTAGGAAGGACAAGCAAAAGATCCGCCCATCAGTGGACATCTATTGAAGATGGAGTCTTAATTGACTGCTGCATTGATCTTGTGAATGAAGGAAGTTGGGGTCGAGATAATGGGACATTCAAGCCTGGTTACTTGCAACAACTTGAGAAATGGATGAAAGAAAAGATCCCAAATTGCAACATAAGGGCTATCCCCCATATTAACTCTAGAATGAGGTTGTTGAAGACACAATATAGGGAAATTGCTGAGATGATATCGCATTTCGCTTCTGGATTCGGTTGGGATGATGTCAAGAAATGTGTTACTTGTGATGATGATGTTTGGATTGGTTGGGTTAAGGTAATGATTCTAATTTATTTTACAACATTGTTATATTCTAAAGTTAGGCATATATTTGGTTTTGCATGGTTTTTTGATGCCTTATATTGGTTATATATATAAAGTCACCCAGCTGCTGCAGGACTTAGAAACAAGCCTTTCCCTCAGTTTGATCAATTAGCCATTATATTTGGGAAGGATAGAGCAACTGGGGAAGGAGTAGAGTCACCAGCTGATGCAGTGGAGAACATAGAAACTAAGGAAGTTGCATATGCAGCAACAAGGGTAGCTTTAGAAGTTTTCAGTGCATTGAATGATGATGAAGATGACAATGGTGATGATGATGTTTCTCCTGCTCAAGCTACCAATAGTAAGGGATCCACTGCTGCTAGAAGAAGGACTATAGAGCAAGGTGACAGAGAGGTGAGTCGCAAAAAATCTAAGACAAAAAGTAATGGTGACAACATTGTTCATGCATTCCAATCTAGTGTGGATAAAATTAGAGAAATCTGTCAAGGTGCAAGGGAAGGAATTGATAAATTAGCGAGTTGTTTTCAATTCATGGCTAAAGATGCGAGGTTCAAAAAGCGTGTAGCTGAGATAGTTAAGGGAGTTGAAGGTTTGACTCTCGAAGAAATTGTTAAGGCTGGACATATCATCTCTAGTGATATGTGGAAGATAAATGATCTATTTTCATTGTCAGAGGAGTTGCAAAAAATTTATGTGAAGGCTTTGTTTAGTGGCTCAATTTAAAGCAATGATGGGTATTGTTATTGCAAGGAGCTAGTTATCAATTTAGGGTGAACTTTAACAGTGTTATTAACTTTGAACTCTTTTGTATTTTAACAATGGTGTGTCTATCCTTTAAGTGACTTCAACTTTGGTTTTATTAGAACTTTATGACTTTTGGTTTAGAACATCAATCAAAGAACTTCATTTATGATTTTTAGTTATATGGTTTTAGTGATGCTATGCTTGATATTTTGTTTTAGCTTGATAACAAGTTATTTTGAATTTATGATATTTTCAGAAGAAATTAATTGGAGATTGAGAATTATGAGTATTTTATTACCAATTTGCTATTGGTTACAAGAGAGGAAGCTATCACATTAATGTATACATATAAAACGTATTAAGAAATAAAAATAAAATATTATCTTTTAAAGAAAATATTTAAAATAAAATATACAATATAAGAAATTATATTAAAAATAAAAAAATATATACTTATAATAAGAAATGAAAAATAAAATATATTTAATTAAAAATATATTTTAAAATGACATTATATAAAAATTAACAATAAAAAATACGTGTTAAACTTGTATTTTAATATATAAGGGTAGTTTTGAAAATTAACATCACATATCCTGTAAAGTACTTGTAAAACAAATACTGCAATATTATCTTATCTGCAGTTTAATCATTACATTACTTATATACCAAACACTGCAATGTTATATTCCCTGCAATCACATTGCTTGCAATCACATTACCTGCAATCATATTACCTGTAATCATATTACATTGTAAAATACCAAAAGCTACCTAAATGTTTTGCATCCTTGCCACTTCCTCCTTAGTGAGAACGCCTTATTTCTATCTCTCTTGTCATTAGGATTAGAACAGGCCATCAAGCTCAATTCTTTCTCAGATGTTGAGAAAGGAGTGCTTCTTTTTTTCTTCTTTTTTCCAGGAGAAGTTTTGGCGTTGATTTGATCCAAGGGTTAGTTTTGTCGCAGCTCTGTTGAGTTGACCCTGGGTGTTCAATTATCAGCTTGTTGCTTCAATAGCAGCCTGCCTGATCAGTTCGATCAAGCCAATAGGTTCAATTTTTTTCCTTGGGATGATCAGATATGGTTCGAATATCTTTGTATTTGATACTAGATATGGTTCTTACAAGTGTAACAATATGGAGGAACTAAAGAATAGTGGGAAATTGGTTCAAGGTGAAGTGGTCGTACAAGTCGAAAATGGGATAAAAGTTGTAATGTTAGCCGTAGGGACTTGTCATTTACCTTTACCTTTGAGTTTAATATGGGAACTTAAAGAATATTATAATGTTTTAGCTCTTTCGAGAAACATTATTTCGATTTCATTTTTAGTAGTAAATGATTATTTGAAATTTCAGATCAAAGGTAATTATTGTTCTTTTTTACTTAGATAATGTATTTTATAGTAATACGAACTATGCAAATAGTATTATATGTTCTTGAACCAGAAAGAACAATACTCAACATAAATGTAAATAAATTGAAATGGGATGGTCCAAATCAATATGAGAAAAGAATCACAAAGTTACAAAAAAGAATACTTAGATCCTTTTGATTATAAATAAAATGAAACTTGTGAATATTTTCTCTTTAGAAAAATGACCAAATCACCTCTTAAAGGAAAATGTGCCAGAGGAAGATACTTTTATTTCATCACTTTTATTGATGACCATTCTAGGTATGGTTATGTAGACTTGACAAGAATATTCTCACTGTTCAATTAGATCGAGATGAAGAATATCTTAGCTAAGAGTTTATTGAATATCTTAAAGAAAATGAAATTCTTTCTCATTGGATTCCTCCAGAACCACCAACAACACAACAACATTCAGGAGAAGAGAAATCAAACCCTATTAGACATGCTTCGATCCATGATGAGAAAGGTAGACCTTCCTACTTTGTTTTGGGGTATGCACTTGAAACTACCATAAACCTTCTAAATAAAGTTTCAACCAAATGAATAGACAATATCCCATATAAGATATGGAAAGTCAAGAGGCCAAATTTATTCTACTTGAAGATTTAGGGATGCATTGCTTATGTGAAGCATGCACAATCTAACAAGCTTAGAACTAGATGAGTAAAATGCATGTCAATGGGATATCCAAAAGAATCTTTTGGATATTACTTTTATACCTCAATTGAGTAAAAGGTTTTTGTCTCAAGACATGCTACTTTCTTAGAAAAAAGTAACTACTTGAAAGAAGCAATCACAGTAAAATAATTCAAGAATCACAAATTCCACAAGAACTTAAGCCCATGATTTGAGCATCATATGCGCAACTAAAGTTCAATGTACATAAAAACTTTGACAATTTATTGAGATACACTAACCTCTAAAGAGATATGGATTTGTCATTAACAAAGATTTATTGCTTACTGATCATAAACCTCCTACTTACGAGGGAGCAAGTTGAACATTGATTTTGAAAAATAACTAAAGGCCATTAATCCAAAATGGATGCAAACCAAAGATGATCTGACTTCAAGGAAATGTTATAAATTCTTGCTAAGTTTTGTCAATTGTTTGAATGGCTTTTCTCAATATAGAGAGTTTGTGGTTTGCGACACAACAAAACCTTGAAGAAGAGGTGAGCATATCACCCTCAACCGTCAAAAGGACGAAGGTAAAGCTAACAAAACCCAATGTTAAAGAAAGGATAAGTTTGATCAATTTTTGTATTCTCTCTATCCCTACTTTCTACTATTACTTTTATATTGAACAAATAAAATTTCATTTACTTGATACTTTTACTTTTCCTTATTCAACTTTTTTTTATTATTTACTTTTTGTTCTTTATTTATTTTTTTTAAATATCTAAAAAAATCAAATAAACCTTTATTCTTTTATTGCATTCAATTAAACCCTTATACGTTTATTTTGAACAAAACAAATTCTAATGATTAATAATTGATTAATTGTTATTAGTCAAAATATCACTTATTATGTCATTCTACGTGGTGTTGACATTGGATACTAAAATGCCATAGTAAAAGGTGACATAGCATGACATGCTGATGTGAAATGATAACATTATCACATATCATTTTTCACCATTAACGTCAACGTTACGTGAACAAAAAATAACAAGTGACATTTTTGACTAATAACGTTTAGTTAACCGTTAATCATAATAGCTTATTTGACTGAAAATAAAATATAAGAAATTAATCAAACTCAATAAAAAAAAACTTATTTAAATTATTTTGAATATTTCAAAACTTTTGAAAATATTATGTCAATTTTTTTCGGGAAAAAAAGGAAACACAAAAAGCAAATAACAAAAGAAGCAACTAACCTAGCGTAAGCTAACAAGGTTTCCATGTTTTTTCTTCACAAATACCATCTTTCATGGTGTCAACTCTTAAATAGTTTTTCTGCCACTACCCTTCTCCGTTGACATCTTCCTGCAACGCCACTGAACCACAACAATCAAAGATTTCAACTTGTTTTTTCTCCTGGATTAAATCTTGTCAAACAACTATCCCTGCCAACATGCAATAGTACCTTTAAAATCAAACATCCAATCCTGCGATCACAGCTAATTCTGTCTAATGCCGCAAACACAAACATACCACTTCAGCTGTAGCTGTATCTCGAAAATCAGCTTTTGGCTTTTGCTACCCAACGATTTCAGAGGAATGAATCAGCTTCCACTGCTGCAGAAATACCTACATTTTCAGGGGCTCCAGATTTTCAAGCTGAAAGCATGTGAAGTCACTAACGTAACAGGATTATCATATGCTTCCTCTGAACCGGATGCATCTAAGAATCAAAGCCATGTATATAACTGGCATAATTCGCATAAGAGGATAGCAAAATGAGACACATACGTCACACATTTTGCCTATCAAATCAAACAGAGAATCACAACTCTGGAGTCTTAGACCATATATCTTTCAATTTCCAAAGAAATTGAATATCAGCACATTCACCGAGGCCATCAAAAGAATAACATGATCTTCTAATAGAAACGAAGAAGTTGAAACGAGAAAGCAAAAGGGTGAGCACAAAAGCAGCTAAGGTCATACATTCTTTAATTTTTTCATCTTAGAAGGTGGCCATCGCCCCTTCTTCCTCATCTTCCTCTTGCGAAGAAGCCGCTTTCTACGAAGCCTTATTTTCTTGGCCAGCTTCATCCTCATCTTCTGCTCCATCATCTGCTGCGCCTTGGACTCTGACTCTAACGGCAGCTGTTCCACTGGCAAAGCTTCCTTCTTGCTTTCCGAGGGAGGCTGAGGCTCGCCACCGGTGCTTGCAGCAGACGCTTTTACTGTCATCAACAATCTTTTCTTGTTGGGGACAACCTGTGTACGAATTGGACATTTCGAGGGAGGATGATCAACTGCTTTTGGCCGCACCCAGGAAACTGACACCCAATACAAAGTTTTAAAACATTTTCATTCTTTGAAGTATGAAGCCAAGAATATGTACGTTACATTTACAGTGAATCATCGAAGGCATCACAATGTCAACAGGTAGTTCGATGAAAAGCCCCAGAGAAGATCAAGTTAAAAGAGAGAGCGACTTACTTGGTGAAACAGCGATGGGCAAGGATGTTGCGCAGGAAGAAACTGGAGAAGAAGATAGACATGGAAGCGGATTAAAGCTGAGGAGAGCCATTACCTTGCAACTCGCAAAAACATTAGTCCTTTGGTTTTGGATAAGCCAGATAAATGCTCTTTTTCTTTCTACACACCATCGAAACAATAGATAAAACGATACAGGTGGATTTTATTTATAATAATTAAAAAAACAAAAAAAAAAAAGCCTTGATGGGCCTACGTCCTACGCTGCTGCCCACTAAGTCATGGACGTATCCAGATGAAGTATATTAAACTTTAAAGAATTAACTTATCCAAAACGTTAAAGAATTTGACAATGAAGTCATTCTAAAATGTATTAATTCTAAATAATAAATTAATTTAATTCTATAATTTTGAGTATTAGAATTAATACTAGATTTTGGCATTCCATATATATATATATATAGTATGCTTGGTAAAAAAGATGAAAAAAATAGTATTCATTTCATTAACTATTTTTTCTATGAATTGCTTGGCAGAGTCAAAAAATAAAAGAAAAGAAAACGAAAACTATGTTATTTTATCATTATATCCTTTGTAAGATAAGATAAAAAGATAAAATCTAAAAAATTACGAATAGTCTAGTAAATATGTAACAATTAATTGACCATCAAACTATCTAGGAAGTCTCAATATTATAGTGTTTTTGTCAATTTAGTCTCTTTACTAAACATTACTCAATTTAATCCATGTACTTTATGTTAGGAAGATAAGCTTAAAGTAAAAGTAACCAAGAGAGGAAGAATTGGTTGTAAATTAAAAGTTCCCTTTTTTTAAAATAACTTTGAAAGTGCAGTAGAAATACGAGAACTGAAATAAAAAAAGCAGAGTACGAAACAATTAAGCAAAGTGTGAAAAGGTAAAGAGTACTTAGTCGAATTTTTATAGAGGGTTGGTCTTCCAATGCCTATGTCCTCTCATTTGATAGCACAAGGAGTTCGAATCCACTATTAATTTGCATTTTCAACAGAATCAGGTGCAACTTTTACAATTTACCTTTTAACAAGATCAAGTATAACCTTCACAACATGCCTTTTAATAGGATCAAGCGTAACCTTAACCAAAACACTGCCTTTACACAAGATACAGCTTTTTAAAGGATCAGGTGAAACCCTTCTACTTTTTGCTTGGGTTTATAACCGATACAATAGTGGATTCTCAAGAACCTCTAGCTCAAAACCTTTAGAAAAGCTAGTAAAAAAGTTTAGGTTCAAAAAGATGAGAGTTTTCTCAAAAGAAATGAATGATGAAAGAAGGTTTAAGCTCAAGAAGTATTAGCTGAAGGATAAAAATATGATATTTAGGTTTTGCTATTTCTCCAATAAATGAATTTTATGTTCATAGCTCTTTTAATTGTTTTTCCTCTCTTTTTCTCTTCAAAGATGATTCAAATCGTTCAAGTTTTCTTCTTTAACGTTCTCAAGATAGATATTTATAGGTCTTGTGATTTTTTACCTCGTTGGAGTGAAATTTGAATCAATTTTCATACATTCCAATCAATTTGCACATTTCTATTACACATGGAGAATCTATTCTTTGATCATGAGCACTTGATTCTTCATAAAATTTGGAGCTTTTTGTCTTTAGGGAATTGATTCTTCTTTCTTAAGATGTCGGTTCTTCCACTGTTGATTGGAACCAAAATTGAATTTCATATTAACTTTTGACACTCCTATCTTATCCATTTACCCCACCTCTTTCTTAGTCATCAAGTTTTTGATCCTTGCTTTTGGTACTTCAAAAACCAATATCTTCTCCATGTAAAATTGATTCTTTGTTTTCAAACTTGTGCTCGTTGGTTCATTCTTCACACAAAATCGACTTTTGCTACTTGGAGAATCGATTCTTTTTTCTTCACATTTCTACCTTTTGCATTATGTTCTCCTAAAATTGATTCTTGCTCTTTGAGGTGTTAGTTCTTCCCAATATCTAAAGCTTCTGTTTAATTAAGAACTGACTTCTCCCATCTTCAAAATTGATTAAAGAAATAAATTTTGCTTTTATTTCATTTAAGAATCAAATCTTTGCTTTTGAGAATTAAATTCTTAGGCTGGCACTTTAAGTTTGAAAACAAGAAATCTTTGAGAGAACTTAGAAACACTTCTTTAAGTTTAAAAGCGTTATCATTCACTTTCAAAGCATGTTCAATCAATCTTAGCATTTCAATATATTTTTCTTTTTAAGCTCATCTTCAAAATATCTTTGAGGATTTTCTTCATATTCAAGAATGTTTTTCAATCATTTTCAAAACATATTTAGTTCAATGAATCTTGTCATTTTAAAACAAGAATAAAGCTAACAACCTTTCTTTTTTTGATATGACAAAATTAAGAGCTAAATTTGCTCATTGAAGAACTCCCTCTGAAATTGTGCTCTAAATTTCAAAACATTTCAAAACTAGGGTAAAAGAATTGAAAATATTTCTCTCAAGTAAAGCTCCCCCCAAATTTGTGCTCTTTTCAAAAAAATTATATTTAACTAAATCATTTTCAAAAATCCAACCATGAGATTTAGAGAAGTTAAGCTAGACAAGTTTACTCACAATATTCTCCCTTTTTTTATTATAAAAAAAAGGAACAGAAAATGGAGTATAAACAATATATAACTCATAGAGAAAATAATAGCAAAAGTTTAAGTATAGATTAAACATCATTTAAAGAAAGAGCATATAGACATTCATGGCAAGAGAGGTTAGTCAATCATGAGCCAACACAAAGAAATACAATCAAAAGAAATATTTCATTAAGTAAAGGATATACAAAATATCATTTGCAATACAATCATGTTAGTACAAAATAAAATATATGCAAATGCTGTGTAATGAAAATGCTTTTAAGGATTCAAAGGTGGATTAGAGTCAGACCTTGAGTCAAGGTTATGGCTTTTAAGTTTGTCGTATAAAATTTTTGATTTTAAGACAATTGTTGTTGGTTTTTGGATATTGGAGTCAATCTGTTTCAAAGTTTAAGCATATGTTTGTCTAGTTTGATGAAAGAAATAGTGCAGAGATCAATCATCTGTTCAAGATTTTAAGTGTAGTTCTCCATTCTTGTGTCACGACCCAAATTTCGGGCCATGACCGGCGCAAGGGCCCAATAGGTACAACCCACTAAGCCTAAGCAACCTTATTTATGAAATTCTATTTCATCATTCCCACCATCATTTCTAACCACAAATCTTTATTCTCAGCTATACGTATTTCAATAATAGACAAGGCAACCAAATATTTATATTTGTATTAATCCAAAATATTGTCATTCATTGCCATCTCATAATGGCATCATCATATCACATATACATCTATTGTTTGTAGCCTAAATCTTAACGATTTACATTGAGTGTGAGTATACATGCAAAATTCTTGACGACTAGCGGAGTGACTTGGGTGAGGGTACAGCTACCGAATGCCATATACCTACCAAGGGGGTGAATATGAGAGGTCTCCTTAATCTTGGTCCCCACTAGTTACGGATCTGAAAACATGCAATTTAAAAGAGTGAGTATAAACTCAATGAGTGAACATAAGAAGGGAACAAGCAGCAACAAGGAATGTTTTAGAAAACATGATGCACTTACGATAAACCATGCAATTTAGTCTAATTTTTGGTTAAAACCTCTCATTTCAAACTTTGAATGTTTAATCCCTTAATGTTACAAGATCCATGATGAACCATAAAATTGAATAGAATGAAAATTCCAGCAATAACCAAGCAAGACAAACAAATAGAGGGTTTTTGCGCTGCAACGAAAAGGCATTCTTAGTTTGCATATACTTCGGTTTTTCAAGAATATGTCCCACTAAAGAAGTCTAATTGACATGATTTTTAGGTCATTAGAAATCTAAGAGGCTGGGCTACAACTTTGATGTTTACCACTTTGCCCAGTTCTGATCGGAAGGTGGTCAAAATCTTTGTAAAAGTGAAAGCACTGCACTAGAATTTTGAAACCACCCTAGAGTTTCTCGTTGCAGTGACATTCAGAGCATGGGTTAAGGCTGCCTACTCGAGAGTTTCTCGCTGCAGCGAAAATGAATCTCGCTGCAATGAGAAACAGAGCAATTTAGTTGAAAGGGTTTTGTTACATCAAAAAGCCATTTTCTTGCTGAAATGAAAAACAATTTGGGAGCAATTAACAATGCCAACATACAACACAATCACAAATATTTTCATAAACTTTCTATAACATATATATATATATACACACACACACACACAAACACATCATCATGCATACCATCCTGCCACACTCAGCTCATGTGCACTCCCTACACGCACAATGCAATATCATCATCATGTGCACTCCCTACTCGCACATAGCCGGGTCATTATCAGCTCATGTGCACTCCCACACTGCACATAGCTGGGTTATCATCAGCTCATGTGCACTCCCACACCACACATAGCTGGGTCATCATTATCACACAAGAGGAGCATCCAAAGCATAATATACAGATCAACATAATGTGATAACGCATGAACTATTCATATTGCACATTTTCACAAGATAGAAACATTTCATCAAGGGCTTGTTCCCCAAGTATATTTTTTAAAGCAAAAACAAATGAAACTTTCAAATGATTTATTTAAACATGTAGGCACTTCCTAAAACATTTTGAAATGCAAGTTCACTCACCGATATTTGTTAAATCTTTACCCAACTCCAACTTCTTCTAATGGTCTAAATGGGGCAATGGGGCTTCGCTAGAACCTATCATCACAATAGCATCACAATTAACTCAATTCACATAACTATAAATTCTAAAAGCTATCTCCTAACTAGCTTTCAATTGCCGTTAAGTGGCTATCTATTTTCACTATCCTAATCACTCTAAAATGAATAAACAACCTCAACTACAAAACACTCACAAGTCTAATCACTAACCATTCTCAACACTTAAAAATCAACTCTACTTCATTACTCATCTTGGTAGCTTTATAATTGAATCCCTTTCTAAGAGTTTTCAAGTTATTATAGAAGCTCTCTCTTTCTCTCTCTAAAATACCTAGCTAGTGAGAAAAAGTATAGGAGTAAGACTTTTGAGGGTTTTTAAGGTGAAAGAGTAAAAGAGTATGAAAAACCCTATAACAAGGTATGTAAAGGCATGAAATTTGAGGTTAACTTCAAAGGGTGATGGAAGCTTTGAGAGAAGCTTTCATGGAGGATGAAATAAATGTGAGTTGGGATGAGAAGAAAAAGAAGCTGTTGGAAAAAATGATATTTATAGCTAAAGCTTATCCAAACTCTACTTAAATTACGAAAAATGTTGTTAACAAGTTGACTTGTTCTTCTCCAATCCTTTGTGCAATCTTTGTACTCTTTTGACACTGGGACAAAGTCCATAATAGTGTAGAAATACTCGAGCCCACGAAAACTTAAAATTTCAACTCGAGATGAAAAATGACCATTTTACCCTTACCTTGAAAATCATCATTTTTTCTATTTCTTTCGTCACTTTATCCTTATTTTCATCATTCATTTATGCCTTAGGCCTTAATATTGTTTGAAACCTACTTCTAGGAGCTCACTAAGGAAAATGACGAAATTACCCCTAGTCCGTTTTATCGCGTCTACTTCTAATTACGTGTCTATGGAGGTCGAGGTCTCACATCTTGCATCAACCTTTTTGTTGATTTCATCAAAATTTTCTAACCAAGTCTTTTCCTAACTATCCATCTTAGCATAGAAGAGCTGATGTGCACCTTCAAACATGTATTTTCGTACTAGGTAGTCCAAATGGACCTTCATATGCCTTTGGAGGAGGTTTATAAGGAAATGAAAAATCCATAAGTAAATCAAATATATCAAAAACTGGTTTTGAGTGAACTTCATCAGACTTTTCTTTCTAACCTGCTACTTGTGTTTTTTTTCTTTTAATTTTATCTTACGCTGAATATTTTTCCTCATCCACTCATTGCTAATAACATCATATTCAAATTGCCTTTTGATCAAGATTATTGACTTTCTTAGCCATTACTGGTTTGTTCAGTGAGGTATCAACTTTCATCTTGTCCAAAATCTTTGAGATGACTATTCCATAAGGTAGATTATTTCTTCCTCCTTTGGCTATTGATTCCATAGCTCTGTAAATGAAATATGCTATATTAATTGGAGTACATCTCTGGATATGATGCATGAACCACATGTATTTAGCTGTCACTATATTGCTTTTGTGATTGAATGGTTTTAGTGTTTGTTTGACTATGAAATGCAAAATTTTGTCATTTGCATTGAGTCTTGTAATGCTCTTTGTATTCCTCATTGAAGTGATTGGACCAATCAAGAACTCAACTTCTAGCCCATCTTCTAAGATTTTTGTTTCTTTATTAATATGATGATAAAATCTCTTTTGATGGGTTTCAGCTTCAACAATTTTTGCAACAAAGTTGGTGTGATGATGATCTCTTTTCCATTGACCAAAGTATCAATTGAATCATTATGGCCCCTGATGTCTTTATCATCATCTCTTTGATATTCAGTGGTTGCATTTGAATAAAACACTTGAACTAATTTTTTATAGACTACCCTCTTTAGATATAGATATTCCTACTATCCCATTTTCCTTAGATTTTCAATATATGAAAATTTAAATTCTTTCTCGAACCATTCCAAGTTTATAATTCTTCCATGAATTACCTTTCTTTTGGAGTAGTCACATCGAATATATTTCTTTCTTTTCTGTTTGTAAAATTGATGTTGAAGGGATCGGGTTTCTCAAATCTTAGAGTTTTGGAAGGTGTTGTCGGAGCTTTCCCTTTTTTATTTCTCTTGACCTTTTCAATACCATTTTCTTAGAAGGTTGATTCTATTCTAAAGGTTTGGTGTAGAAAATCAAGGTTTTGAAAAAGGGTGTTGATTCCTTGAGCACAAAACCAATTTTTCTTTAAGAGGCTTGTATTTGCAAAGGGGTTGATTTAAAAATCAATAAGAAGATTTGAAAGTGAAGAACTTTTTCAAGTAGTTTCAATTTTTGACCCTTGGATAATCACTCTTGAGAAGATAAAATGTTTCAAAGAGAAAAGGTTTGAGAATTCTAACTTTCAAATGATTTTGAATACTTGAAAACACGTTTTAAAGCTGAAGTATAATTTTTAATTTTAAAACAAAAGTCGATTCTTTTATGATTGTAATTGATTCTTTGTGCCTTAACTTTTCAAGAGTTTTGCGATTCTTCTTGAGAATTGATTTTTTGACTTCCAGAAGCATTTCAAAAACTATTTTGTAATTGAAAAAAATCAATTCTTTGAAATCAAGTGGTCGATTCTTGACCTTGGTAATCTTGAAAAATAAAGATTTTTTTATCCAAATCAAATACAAGAAATCTTCTAAGAAGAATTAAGTTCAGTGCACGTTGTTGTTGGTTTTGAATGATGCATGTCAAACCCTACTTTGTAAAATAATTATAATGTCATTCACATGTTCGATAGAATGTTTGTATATTTTGGAAGTTCGAAAAATCGTTAAAAGACGATATTGCCCCTAATGGTATCATTAAGTTGATTAAACCTCGAACTAATTCAAATAGGAATTTTAAGGTGAAATTAAGAGTTTCACAGTTCAGGGATGACTCAAAATGGTAATTAGGAGTTCGAGGATCAATTCGGAGTGAAACCGAAATTTTTACTATCCAGGGGCAAAATGGTCATTTGCCACTTGGGGACAAAATGAGAATTTTTAGAAAAGATTTTGTTGGCCCTATTTGACTTATTGGAGTATGATTTGAGTATTGGAGTATGATTTGAGGTTTAGAAGTGAAAAATTTTAATTTCGGTATAATTTGGAGTATAAGGGCAAAATGGTAATTTTGCCACTCGAAAATGAAAATTTAATTTTTGAAAGGATTTTGATCAAATTTAATTATTTGGAGTGTGAAATGAGTATGAGGAGTGAAAATTATGCATTATGGCAAATTTTCAATTTTTGGGGCAAAAATGTAATTTTTGAAAAGTTCGGGGGCAAAAGTGTAATTTTTAAAAATTTGCTTCACCAAAACTTTGGAAAAGTCTAGAAATTTCATGGAGGACATGGATAAGTGAAGAGGATTGAGTGGTAGAAAAAGAAAGTAAAAAGATGGCTAGAAAAAAATAAAATAATAAAATATTCAAAAGGTAAGTAAAATAATAATATTTTATTAAGCCTATTAAAAGGCTTGAAAATTCCAGAATTCTTTATTGGGATGGTCAGCCAAAACCAGCAGGAGAGAGAGAGAAATAAGAACAAACCCTAGAGTGAGAAAATTCAAAGAAGAAGTGTGATTTTTCAAGGAATCAAGTGTTTAAAGGTATGATTTTTCAAGCTTAGCTTAAGATTTATCATTTCCATGCATTTCTCCTTATTTTCTATGGTTAAATTATGTGTTTTGATGATGGATTCAAATCTGATCATATGGGTTTAGAGAGAGAAAGTTGTTAGATTAATTTGATTTTGAACTATGTTAGTGTTTAGTGTTAGTTTAGCATGTTTATGAGTAAAACAACAAGAAAAATATTCATTTTCTCCATGATTTTCTCTAGGCCGAATCTAGCCAATGGTGTGTGAGGATGAGGTTGACTTTATTTTAAGAGAATTAGATGGAAAAATGATGAATTATGAGGTTGGAAATTAAATGGGAATTTTTGGTGTAAAAAATTGAAATTTTTACCCACTAGGGGTAAAAGCGTAATTTGTGATCCGAACTGATAAATTGGACCACATTCATAGTCATTGAGGTATTGTGGATATAATTGGATAATTGAAATTGAAATGGATGGAATTGGAGTTGAATTGGAGATTTTAGAAATTTACACCGTGTATAGGCGAGTTAGGTCGGACACATGATTAAGCGATTGTCCAAACATTTCACACCTTATCTAGTGCATACGCATGGATAAGAGCCTGAAATAATATATATTGATTTGACACAAATTATTGAATTTTTTGTGTCATGTATTGTGGATAGGTGGTGAGCTATCTGATACGGGTAAAAGACTACACCCAAGGACTGAGAATAAGAGTATATCTACTCCTAGTACAGTGAGTAAACTTACTATCGTCTTAATTATCTAGAGTAGATTTATTTAATTGTGTGATTTTATGGAAAAATGGTTTAATTGGAAAATTATTGTGTTTTATGGGAAAATGGGATTTTATAAAATAATTTTATAAAATTTTTGAAAATTTAATAATGATTTCAAAAATAGAGTAATTGGAGACCTATACTATGATTATGTTATTTATCCATGATTTTACATTAAATGGCTTATGATAAATGTGGGTATGACTGGTTATTTTTATGATTTAAAGAATATGTGAACTGCTTTGATTTGCCTTGAATGTGTTAAGTGAGCCATGTCATACTATTGTGATTTTATTGGTTGGTGGATTATAAAGTGGGCACTGCAGTGACGGGGGTTCCGTGGGCCAGCCTAATTAAAGGGGCACGGTTCCCAATTATTGAGCTTACCTCGATTGGAGAGACGCGTAGGATAACTCCCGACGTAGGATTTGAGTACACTTCACGCTGGCCACCACGTGAAAGTGGGACTCAGCCAACGCCAAGGAACGGCTGTGTTGTCAGAGGTGAAATGTGTTTGTGTGTGTGACAATAAACAGCCTTGGCGGTCTCGGTAAGATGCTTTCGGGAGGTATCCCCAAGAATGGATTTTTGGCAAGGGCCAAGTTTTTGAAAAGTGCATAAGCCATAAGCCATGTTGAGTAATTGGATGAAATCCAATTATTTATTTGGGTTGGGATGAATTATTTTAATTGTCTCCTATTACTCGGCTTTAGATTATTTTGATGATGTCTGTCTACTCACTGGGATTTTATAATCTCACCCCTTCTTCCTATACATTTTTCAGGCTAAGAATAGGCAGTAGACTGTCAATTGCATCGAGAAGTAAATTTCGGAGTTGCATCCTAGAAAGCAAGGTTATAAACTTAAACCTTCTCGGTTATTTGAGGGCCCACGTGTCATTGTAATTTAAATTGCATACTCCAGTTTTCTATATTACAGTATGTATAAATTTATTTTGTTTTTATGTGCAGAAAATTAATTTTTGATGTTTCAAAAATATATATATTGTTTTACATTAAAATAGATTATTTTAATTAATATTTTTATTTTATTTTATTATTCAAAAAAAAAAAAGAAAAAAGAGAGAGGAATAGAAAAATTGGTACAAAAGCCTTACGAGGTCTCGAAAGGCATTCGGGGGAAGAATGTCTGTCGAGGCTTCGTGGCGGTTGTCACGGGCTCGATGGGAGTTCTGGGTCGTGACAATGCATATGTATGAAATGTTATGCAAATCTTATTGCAGCAACTATTGTTCAAACAATCATCAAAATATCAATCATTCAAATTATGTATATTCACAAAATTAATTTATATACTAAACATAATTCAAGAATGATTATCAACTATATTTAAGTTATGAACTATGATATTCAAGCAACACTAATCAATCAACCAGAAAGTATTCAAACAATCAAAAATTAATTTTTCACAAGCAATTTATTCCTAGAATAGATATCACTCGATTTTGCTGTAAGCTCAATCTATGCATTTTTGCTCATTCTTTGCTTGATTTTTCCTACAAAATAGAATCAAATTTTCACTTTGGTACCAAGCATTCTTAGGTCCATGAATGTTAGTTCTTCCAAGTTTGGTTTTACTTGGAATCTCAAAAACTTCAACAATTTTTCCCTAGGAAGGTTTAGTTCCTTTTGGAACCCACACCTTTTTAACAATCTTTTCTTTAGGAGGTGTTTTTCTAAGAGGACAGAAATACATAGAATGACCCATCTTATGATAGCAAATGCATCAATGTGATGCACCATGTTTCTTATTTTCTTTTTAAAAGAAAAGTTTTTATCTTTGTCTCTCTTAATGTCCTATCACATCCTTAGCCTTCTTTGTCGAAGAAAGCTTTTTGAGTTTCAAGCATCTAATTTAGCTTTTGTGAGCTCATATTCTATTTAGAGAATGATTCATTTAATTGCTTTTTTTTTTTCAAGACATTCATTTCATTCTCTAAACTGTTTACTTTGTTGTCTAGCTCAAATTTAATTTTATTCATGCAATCATTTTCTACCTTAAGCTTAGAAATGACCTTTTATATTTCAAAGTCATGTGCTCAAATTCAAATGCCAACTCATCATATGCATCTTGAAGCTTATAAAATGAATATGCATTATCATTATAATTATATGCATAATAGGCAATGTTTGGGGAACATACGTTGGAGCTTTAAATTCCCATGAAGTATAAGTTCGCAGTTTCCTCTTCCTCTTCATCTTGGGATTCATCACTGTCACTCCATGTAGCAACCATTACTTTCTTCTTGAATTTTTTTTTTTATAATTTGGGGAGGAGGGATTCGAACCCTGCTCTTTAGGTAGGGGGATTATGCACCAACTAATGAGACAAATGCTCGAGTGCTACTTTCTTCTTGAAATTTCTTTGATGACTGCTCTTAAATTTTGGACATTTGTATTTGGTGTGACTAGGTCTTTTGCATTCATAACAAATGATGTGGTCTTTCCATTTTCATTTTTTGGAATGTCTCTTTGATAACTTTATTATATAGAGTTATTTTCCACATTTTCATTGCTAAAAATAGCTAAATCTTTGTGTTTTTAAGTTAATTTTAGGCAATTTTTATGTTTTTCGTTATGAAGTTTAATACATGTCAAACTACTTTAATTTGAGTAATTTTAGATCATTTTCATGTTAAAAGTCCTAAATTGAGCCATCACTATTTTAGTCTTTGTTTTGATGGTTCTCAAGTGTGTAAAAATTCTTGAAAGTGAACTGCACAAGGATGGCTATGTGTAGATTTTTATTAAACATGCTACGGTATTTTGGGCATAACTTGCACTATAGAAGGTCGATTAATGAATTTATTAAACTACTGAAAAGTTAAGAGGAAGGGCTACAACTTTAATGTTTAACACTTTGCCTAGTTCCAATTGGATCATGATTAAAAACCTTGTTGATGTTGGAGCACTGCAGTAATTTGCACAAGGGAAAAACAGAGGACTCAGCTCTACGACCTTGAATGGCCAACGCTACAACGCTGGAATTCAAAGAGCACCAAAACAGAATGGTTGGCACTAGTGCATCTATTTTTTTTCTCTTTGTATTTTGGGTTTTAATTTTTTAAGGTATTTTAATAGTTTATAAATAGATCTTTTTTAGTAGAGAACTGAAGAAGGACTGCGTAGTAGCTTTTTCAAAGAAACTAATAAGAAAGCAAGAGAAGTGAAGATTGGATTCAATAGAAAACTTTTTCTCCCTCTAGTTTTGTTATATGTTTTTCTTTTGCTGTGAACATGAATTGTTTTAATGAAATTATTTTGTTTGCTTCAGTTATCATGAGCTAAACTATTTTTCTAGGATTGTGGTGAATTTCAACATATAATCTGAATATTTGTGTCTCTTTTATTTATTATAAATGGGTATAGTTATGTTTAATCAAATCTATTTGTAAAGCTTTTGATTGTATAGACAACAATTGAATGATTTGTGAATATGAATGAGACTCGATAAAGTAATTTTATATTAGACTAAGTTTTAAATAATGTATGTTCACGTCACTTAAAGAATAGGTGATCTGATTCGCAATTAGGGTAAACATACGCCTAAATGTCATACATAGTCAAATTAGAACACTAGCTTAATGAATCATATTTAATTGAATACTATAGACATATAGTGACTTAATTAAGTTTAGGTATTTGTACAAGCATCTCGACAAAGACTTGTGCATAAGTTTGGATTCTAGGCTAGCATAACCATTTATGACTATGAATATTAAGATAAACGAATGTCAGATAAAATGTTGAATAAACCCATAATCTTAGGTTTTAATCTATTGCCTTTCTAATAAATTTTTGGTTTTTGTTTATTAGTTTAGTGTTTAATTAAATTTAGTTATAATTGATTTTTGTACAAAATCGAATTACTTGAATAAGATTAATTTGGCATAATTTTAGTACTTAGTAAAAATTAAGAGCAAATCCCTGTGGTATATGATTTTGGACTTACTTTCTATATTACTTGTTTGATACGTATATTTACGTGTATTAAATTGACAATAAGTTTTGGTGCTGTTGCCGGGGATTTGTGTTTCTTATTTATTTTTCTAATATTAATATTTAATAGATTAGTCTTAATTCGAGTTTTTTTTCTTTGTTTTTCAAGTTCATTTCATCATTGTATGAGAAGAACAAAAAGCTTGGAGATTCTATCTTGTGATTCAAAGACTAAAAGAACATTCCAAAGACTACAATGAGAAAATCAACAAGTTTTTGCTCAAACTGATACAATGGTTGATCGATAGGTTGAGTAGCAAGTCCAAGAAGGAGTAGGGGAAGAGAATCGTTGCTTCAGGGACTATGATGTTCCATTGGTACAACGACTTTTTTCAAGCATTCATAGGCCAGCTATTCAAGCTAACAATTTTGAGATTAAGTCGAACATTATCTCTTCGTATGAGCCTTGCAAGCCAATCTCTGGTTATATGAGAATTACATTTTGAGTTATTCATGTATGATATTTTATTAAATATAATAATTATGAGATAGTTCTTTATCCATAAGTTTGTGATTTAATTACTTTTTGCACTTATGTAGATAAAGCCCATGGAACTATATATGCCTTGCAAAAGAATTGGATTGGGATACAATTATGAGATCCTTATGCATCAAAGCATAGTTCCTAAAAGTTCTTGATCATTGTATTATTGAGACGGGGCATCAATAATTCTCAAAGGTCGGCACATGCTATTTTCCTTACTTGTGAAGTAAGCAACCGCTCTTATAAGTTGAAGTATAGAGATACTTGGAACTAGCATATGGATGCTTGCCATAGGAGAGCTAGTTCACTGAACATGACTTGCCATGAGAATGCATTTGGTACCTCACTCAAGTGTCTATGTAATACTTCTCATGTGTCAGTTGTGTAACTACTCCTTAAACTTGAGACACTAGGTTGTCTTATATGTGGAGTACTATGGTTTGATTTCATCCTTACGGATGCCTAACCAAGGATGCCAAAACAAGATGTTTTTGGGTATAGTATGAAGCATATGAAGGCAAAGAATGGTCAAGATAGGAATCATCACCCTAAGTGATTTAAAGGGAAATATCTCATTTATTCTTAGTTGACACTAGCTTAATCAAATCCTTGGCCAAGGTGATTAGAGATTATGAAATAAGTTTCATAAGTCTCCATAAAGCTAATGATCTAACTGCAGAACTTTAAAAAAAAAAAGATCTAACTGCAGGAACAAATATGGAGATCAATAAGAGTAAGCATTACACCATGCTTTTATCAGCTTGGAGATATATAATGAGCGAATGAATTACAATGATAAACTGTACACCAAAAGGTTGTCAAGAATCCTTTGACTCTCTTAACAATTGAATAGCCATAATGCATTGCTAGATATTAATCTTGGTCTATGAAATTGAATTAGTTAATTTAAAATTCAATATGATTCATATAAATAAATAAATAAATTAATATATAATTCAATTCCATTGCCAACATATTAGGAACCTAATGAGTCACACATAAAGATTGCAATTTGGATTAAATTAAGAGTGTGATGATTTAATTTAGACTTTAATCTAATTCTATGTTTTAACTACTAAGGACCTAATTAAAAGAGTTTAATTAGGTATTAGTTAAATATTATAATTGTTATGATACTAAAGACTTATTTTATAAATTTTAATAAGGTTAATAATAAAATTAAACATAAATATAAATATCACATTACTACCATTTTTTTCTTAGGCAACAAAAAAAAAACTAATAGTTTTCTCTTGAGTGTCACCACTCTTGAGAAGGGTTTCTCATAAAATTTTTCCATTGATTCTTTGTTAGAAATCAAAAAAGAAAAGAAAAGAGGACAAATCGTTGTCCACTTTCTAGCACAAGCTTATGGCATAAAGCTCTCTCATTGAGAAGGATCTGTTGCAATTGTGTGTGCAACATTGGATGCCAAACATTTGAGTGGCTGAGATTTTTTCATACAAAAAAGGTGTTCATGTTTTTTAGCACCAAAATGAATCCATTTGATTATGATATTATTTGGAAAGTTGAAAACTTTTTTTTTAAATTTTCTATGGTGTTTAACATTACTTTAAACAACTAAAGTGATCTAAAGGTAGGAGACATGGTTTTTATTTTGTTTGAAATTTTGTTATTCCACTACGTTGATGCTCTAATCATGTCATTCCTAGCAATGGTATTAGAGCCTCCCTTGGCTCGTTTTAATGCAAAGGTATGTCTTGTTATTGTTTAATTACAATTTTGATTAGATATGAGGTGTTTGGAAAAGATCAAGTAAGTTTTAAATTTTGATTATGTTTTTCAAGTAGTTTGTCACAAATTTAATTTTTTATTTTTAATACTAATTTGCTTCAACAATTAATGAAATACCCCATACTTTGATATAGTGATAAATAAAGTTGATCGAATGCAAATTGAAGTCAATTAAAATGTTTAGAAGTGATAAAAGACGAAAGGAGTAGTTTAGGATAAAATGTTTCGCAAGTGAGAAAATAATAATAAAATAATAATAATTTTATCGGAGGAGAATTTGTGAGATAAAAGGCGATTTGGAAGTCAAGTGAGGCATAATAAGGTATTTTTGGTACCAAGGAGACAAGATAAAAAATTTTAGAATAAAATAATATTAAAATATTAATATTTAGCCGGATGTCGAAGTCAATCAAGAAGGAGGATCATATGGTTGATCCAAGTGGGGGAGAAGATGACAAGCCCGACTCTACAGAAATATTTGTGATGACATACATGTGGTGGATAGCATGTTTACATGCTAAGAGAGTCTTGAAAAATTTACAAAAATCGGTATTGTACCTAGAGGTACAATAAAGTTGATTTAAGCCTTGAACTAGATCAAATAGAGAATTTACAATGAAATTAAGAATTTTAAAGTCCCAGAATGGGTTAATATGGTGATTCGGAGTTCGAGGATCAATTTGGAGTCAAATTGGAATTTTCGCTATCTAGGGGCAAAATGGTCATTTGCCACCTGGGGACAAAATGGAAATTTTTAGAAAAGATTTTTGGCCTCATTTGACTTATTGGAGTAAGATTTGAGGTTTAGAAGTGAAAAATTTTAATTTCGGTATAATTTGGAGTAAAAGGGTAAAATGGTAATTTTACCATTCGGAATCGAAAATTTAATTTTTTGAAAGGATTTTGATCAAATTTAATTATTTGGAGTGTGAAATGAGTATGAGGAGTGAAAATTATGCATTATGAAAAATTTTCAATTTTTGGGGTAAAAATGTAATTTTTGAAAAGTTCAGGGGCAAAAGTGTAATTTTGAAAAATTTGCTCCACCAAAACTTTGGAAAAATCTTGAAATATCACTTAAGACTTGGATAAGTCAAAGGGAATGCATGGTGAAAGAAAATAGGACAAGTGGATGGCTAGAAAAAAGAAATGAATTAATAAAATATTTAAAATATGAATAAAATAATATTATTTCATTAAACAATAAAAATGCATTAAAAAAAATCAGCCCACCCATTCTTCTTCTTCAACATTCGGCCAAGCAAGAAACAAGAGAGAGAAAGGAGAAACAAAACCCTAGAGAGAGAAAATCAAAGAAAAAGTGTGAATTTTCAAGGAAATTAAGTGAAAAATGTGAGATTTTTTCTATTAAGCTTGAGTTTTCTTATTCCCAAGCATTTCTCTTTATTTTCCATGATTAAATTACATGTTTTCATGATGAATTCAATTCTGAAAAAATGGGTTAGGAGAGAGAAAGTTGTTGGATTTATTTGATTTTAATTTATGTTAGTGTTTTTAGTTAGTTTAGCATATTTAGAAACAAAACAACAAGAAAATAATTTATTTTCTCCCCCAACCATTAATGGCTGAATTTACCATGTAGTGAGTGAGGATGAGTTTGATTTTATTCTAGGAGAATTGGTTAAGGAATAATGAATTATGAGCCTAGAAAAATAATGGGAATTTTCGGAGCAAAAATATGAATTTTAACCCACTAGGGGTATTTTTGTAATTTACTGTTGGGACTGATAATTTGCATCACACTGAGGGACATTAAGTTAATTTGGGTGCAATTGAGGTATAGAAACTGAAAAGAATTAAATTGAAGTTTAAACGAACCCGTTAGGAATTTAATCGGGTGATAAGACGAATTAGGCTAATACCGGATTTAGATAGTTACCAGTGCATTTTTGCATTCCATATCATGCATTGGTAGTCCAAATTAGTTTAATTTTGATTTAGTACCAACTTAGTGAAATTCTCGATTTTGTACTGTGTTAAGGTGGTGAGTCCTCCAATAAAGGCAAGAAAATTACATCCGAGGACCAGTAGACAGAGTGCTTCGAAAGTCTGCATTCTAGACATTATGAGTAAACTTATTATCGTCTTAATTATCTAGAGTAGTTTTATACAACTATGTGATTTTATGAAAAATGGGTTTAAATGGTAAATTGTTATGTTTTAAGGGAAATTGAGATTTTATAAAATGATTTTATAAATTTTTTGAAAAATCGAATATTGGTTTTGAAAATAGAGTAATTGGAGACTGCTAGTTTGTGTTGCAAATTTATCGTTCTGAATTGAATGGCTTATGACAATAAATGAGCATGAATGGCTAAACTGATTTTGGTGTTATAATTATTTATACTGTGTATTCAGCCTTGAGAGGCTAGGTTGCGATAAATTGCCATGTCATGCTAGAATGAATTTTATTGATTGGTGGATTATATATTAGTTATTTACTGCAGAGGGGGTTCCGTGGACCAGCCTATTAGAGGGGCACGGTAAACTCCATTATATTATTACCTCGAACGGAGAGGCGCGTAGGGTATCTCCTGGGGTAAAGCTTAGGGTTCACTTCACGCTAAACCACCACGTGAAGGGGAACTCAGCCAACGTCAAGGAACGGCTGTATTTTTCTCAAACTAAAAATATATTTTAAGTGTATATGAAATTTTAACAGCCTTGGCGGACTCGGTTGGATGCCCTGCGCAAGGTATCACTGAGTATGAGTTTTGGCACGAGCCAAAGTTTTAAGAAATTCATAAGCCAAGTTGATTACTCGATTTATATGGATTGATTTTATTTGGTTGAAATGAACTGAAAGGTAATGAAATTACAGTATGATGACTTATTTTAATTGTCTCCATTTACTCGGCTTTAGATACTTTAGATGGTATCTGTTTACTCACTGGGATTCTAAAATCTCACCCCTTCTTCCTATACATTTTTCAGGCTTAGGACAGTTTGTAGATAGTCGAGTAGGACGAGAACTAAGCTCGGAACTGCATTATAGAAAGTAAGAGTTCACAGTCTTACATCCTCTTGGTCAATTGGAGCCCACGTGTCATTACAGATCAAAACTTATATTTTGGTTATCTTTATTTCTATTCATACAATTTTTACTTTACTTTCATGTGCGAAAAATTATTTACGAATATTTCTATAAAAATTTATTTTATGAGAAAATAGAATATTTTATTTATTATTTTTGAATAGTACTAGTTGTCAACAATTTGCTTTCAAATGAACGTTTTAGATATTTAATTGTTTTTAAATCATTAAATATATATTTTTTGCTTACCTACTATATTTTTAGCAAGTTTTGGGATTTTTGATGAAAAATTACGAAAATGCCCCTATGAGCCAGAAAATAATATTTTATTGTTCTTATTTGAAAATGACTTATGATTTTTTTAAATGCGAGATTTAATAATTGTTGCTCACCGAGGAGATGCGGAAGTTGATGCTAAGCCTTGCGGGGTTTTGATCGGCATTCGGGGTGAAGAATGTCTATCGAGGCCTCGCGGCGGTTGTCACGGGCTCGATGGGGTGTTCCGAGTCGTGACAATTTAGATTGGTATCAGAGCATGGTTTAAAGATCAGATATTTTGATTTTAAAGCTTTGGATTTTAAAGTTTTTGATTTTAAGGTTGTTTTAAGAAATCTACACTGACACTGCGTGGCCCCAAGTCCAGTTAAGTTAAGATAAGTTAAGTTAAGTTAAGTTAGGTTAGATGGAATAGAATATATGCATCTACATATAGAAATCTACCTATTTTTGAGATGCATAAATAATTAAACAATTACTATTTGATTGCATATAGGTTTTGAGGTGCGCTGGTGACACATACACCATGTCTAGGAGAGACGGTAGTCCCGACGCCTCTCATAGTATTAGCGAGGGATCGCTAGATTCTACTGCTAAGAGCTGATGGCAACCCGAATCGAGTAGTCCAAAAAGTGCAGATAGTGATAATATTAATGTTAGCATGAGAGGTTCCCTTTTGAGAGAATCTAAGGAACATGTTAAAGAAAGGGGGAAATTAAGGATAGCCGAAGGAGGTATTTGTTCTAGGAAGAGCGTGACAGTAGTCCGACACTTTCCACCAGGTTGTGGGAGAAATGTAAGGGGACAACCAGAAAAGGATAAGGAGAAAGTAACAGTGGCAAGTAAACCTCTTAGAAAAGTGTCAGGTGTACGACATTTTCCTCCCGGTGAGTGATGAAGAATATAAGAGAATACAACAAGCCTGGATTGAAGAACAAAGGAGAAAATCTCAGGAGGAAGAGGATCCATTGATGTGCCCGGATCAGGACAATGAGGAACCTAAAGATGTTTAATACTTTAGTTGAAGTTGTATTGTCATAAATCTAGGCAAGTGTCGTTTAAGGGAAGATGTAGTAGTTACCTGTGTAAAGGAGTTAGGAGTGGCTTTTATTTTGTATGACTCGAACGGAATGTAAAATAGCAGTTTAAATAATTGGATATGTATGGGAATCTTTTAGTATAACAAAGATAAATTGGTAATATAATTATTGAGGAAGGTTATAGAAGGAAGCAATAAGGTTATAAATGACATTCGGAATGGATAATGTGATTAAGTTAATGATTGTAATTTAAGCATGAAGGGGATTATTTAGTGATGTTATGACACTATGAGGTAATAGTCGGGCACAAATATAACCCAATGAAGTTAAATTATGGAATATGGGGAATATAAAATTTTGATTCAGTAAGGATTGTGAGAATAAAATAAGGAGGAAGCTGAGCTGTTTTCGTAGTTAATTATACCAAAAGTCAATAAGATTATTGGAGTATAAGACAAAGAAGATAAATGGGATAAGGATGACAATTAATTTGAGGAAAGTTGTAGATAGTAAGCAACTTATGTGTGGAGTGGTATATTTATCATGAACTTATTACACTGTATGGAAAGGATGTTTTGAGGTGGAATTTTATGAATGTTGATAAACGTCAAAAGATGATATGAGATGAAAGTATTAATCTGGCTTAGTGTGTATGACAAGAAAATAGAAGGTACCTATACTTATGGAACTCATGATATATATCTAAAAGGGAAACCACTGGTTGAGAATGATTGATGTGGTGACTTTGAATGCAAACAAATAGCTTTGATGAGAAAATTTTTATAGTTACAATACTTCAGCATTGACTGTTCAACGCTATACTGCTCCAATTACCTCACGCTTATGATGCACGAGTAAGATGGGAGTGACACGATAATGAGCTTACAAATTGAATTTTGGTTGTTGGTCATTGTGTTTTGTTATCTGGGAGTCTTAAATATTCTGGAGAATGTTTACCCAAATGAATTGAAAAACTTCTTTATTGCGTTGTATATGGGCATATAATTAAAAAAAAAATTTGAAAGATTCTTAAGATGACTATATTGAGATGAGATACCAAATAATGAAAGTGTGAAGGAAGAATTACGAGACTGGTATAGAAAATCAGTTTATATAGAATATCATTATGAGAATTTGTAATATCTGTTTTGATACAGTAAAATGACAAGAGTTAGGAACAACATGAGGCTAATTGTGTGACACCCTAGAAACCTATGAAGATGAGTTAGGGATTGAATGGATGAGTTCGTATTTATATACCTTTAAGATTAAGTGTTTTAGGAATACATAAACAGCTTTAAGAATAGATTCTAATCATACACAGCAAGTATGAAACGTAAAATTTTTAAAACTTGCTGAGAAGCCTAACGGCAAAATCACAAGTTAAGGGATCACATGCTATGAGACATAAGTTTAAGATAGATATTCCCAAGGAAATACTCAAGAGAAGTTTTGCTCTGGATCTCGTTAAAGCAAGCACTAAGTTATGTGATTATAAAAAGAAGTTGTAAGCTGAGAGTGATATTAATATTAGTATTGAAAAATACTTGAGGAGAATCTAGTTTTAAGTTTTACAATTTCAAGTACAAATTATAAATTAGTTAAGGAAGAATGATGTTATGTTCATATGAAGGAGTGGAACAAAGGATGATAGAAGTTGACTTTGAAAATGAAGTCAGATAATGAAACTTTCCTAATATATTATGGAAATTGGAATTCGAAAATGCTTAAGGCATACATGATTCAAATGGGTTTGAGTCTTAAGTGACAAATCAATATCGTAATGCAAGAAAGATACAAGGTAATATAGAGGCATGAAAGATGATTAAGGACAAAAAGGATGACTCTTAGGAATTGTGGTATTGCATGAGATGCAATGATCAAGTTGAGATAAATCTTTGAGGCATCAATAGGATTATAAAGCATACACGTATAATAGATTATAATTCAATGGAGATGACATTGTGATGAATGATATATAGTATAAGGAAACTCAAACATATGGTTGGAAATGATATGAATGATATGAAGTTATATACAAGTATAATAAGAATGTTGACATGCATAATAAGAATTATTATATTGAAACTAGGATTAGGATACGGATGAATAAAGGGGGAATGTAGTCCAAGGCATGTGAACACATGGATTCCTATATATAAAGAGAGATGTTGAGATTTGAAAATGCATGTATCTATGTATATATGAAATTGATAATTTTACTAACTGAAATGAAGAATGGTTCTCAGTAATTGGGAGATTTTGAAATAGTGTCCAGAGAGGTTAGTGAGCTAAAGTGTTAACAGACATGTAATGAACGATTAAAGTTATGAATGACTTTGAAAGTAAACCTTAAATTGTTTAAGTTTTTAATGGAACTCCATTAAAGGAAGGGTTTGGACCAGTATAAGATGGATGAATCAAGGTTGAGAAAATTGGTATGGAGCAAATTAATAAAACGATGAATAGGTGTACATAAGTAAGTATGATATGTGATCGAAATCGGTATAATTGAGATGAAGTTATGGTTCAAATGTAATAATGGTGATAAAGGCATGCTTAGTGTCTAGATATAAGAGATCATGGTTGTGAAAAGTATTACTGATCCGATTCCAAAGGATGATAATTGCCGTAAATAAAGCATTTAATTGAACTGAAGGTAAACGAGGGAAATAAATTGAATGTCCCTATAGAAGGAACAAGGAGTAGGATCATAGAAGGAGATTGATAACGCAACATCGATGGGAATTCGAGGACGAATTCTATTTAAGTGGGGGAGATTGAAATACCCCATACTTTGATATGGTGATAAATAAAGTTGATCGAATGCAAATTGAAGTCAATTAAAATGTTTAGAAGTGATAAAAGACGAAAGGAGTAGTTTAGGATAAAATGTTTCGCAAGTGAGAAAATAATAATAAAATAATAATAATTTTATCGGAGGAGAATTTGTGAGATAAAAGGCGATTTGGAAGTCAAGTGAGGCATAATAAGGTATTTTTGGTACCAAGGAGACAAGATAAAAAATTTTAGAATAAAATAATATTAAAATATTAATATTTAGCCGGATGTCGAAGTCAATCAAGAATGAGGATCATATGGTTGATCCAAGTGGGGGAGAAGATGACAAGCCCGACTCTACATAAATATTTGTGATGACATACATGTGGTGGATAGCATGTTTACATGCTAAGAGAGTCTTGAAAAATTTACAAAAATCGGTATTGTACCTAGAGGTACAATAAAGTTGATTTAAGTCTCGAACTAGATCAAATAGAGAATTTACAATGAAATTAAGAATTTTAAAGTCCCAGAATGGGTTAATATGGTGATTCGGAGTTCGAGGATCAATTTGGAGTCAAATTGGAATTTTCGCTATCCAGGGGCAAAATGGTCATTTGCCACCTGGGGACAAAATGGAAATTTTTAGAAAAGATTTTTGGCCTCATTTGACTTATTGGAGTAAGATTTGAGGTTTAGAAGTGAAAAATTTTAATTTCGGTATAATTTGGAGTAAAAGGGTAAAATGGTAATTTTACCATTCGAAATCGAAAATTTAATTTTTTGAAAGGATTTTGATCAAATTTAATTATTTGGAGTGTGAAATGAGTATGAGGAGTGAAAATTATGCATTATGGAAAATTTTCAATTTTTGGGGTAAAAATGTAATTTTTGAAAAGTTCAGGGGCAAAAGTGTAATTTTGAAAAATTTGCTCCACCAAAACTTTGGAAAAACCTGGAAATATCACTTAAGACTTGGATAAGTCAAAGGGAATGCATGGTGAAAGAAAATAGGACAAGTGGATGGCTAGAAAAAAGAAATGAATTAATAAAATATTTAAAATATGAATAAAATAATATTATTTCATTAAACAATAAAAATGCATAAAAAAAAATCAGCCCACCCATTCTTCTTCTTCAACATTCGGCCAAGCAAGAAACAAGAGAGAGAAAGGAGAAAACAAAACCCTAGAGAGAGAAAATCAAAGAAAAAGTGTGAATTTTCAAGGAAATTAAGTGAAAAAGGTGAGATTTTTTCTATTAAGCTTGAGTTTTCTTATTCCCAAGCATTTCTCTTTATTTTCCATGATTAAATTACATGTTTTCATGATGAATTCAATTCTGAAAAAATGGGTTAGGAGAGAGAAAGTTGTTGGATTTATTTGATTTTAATTTATGTTAGTGTTTTTAGTTAGTTTAGCATATTTAGAAACAAAACAACAAGAAAATAATTTATTTTCTCCCCCAACCATTAATGGCTGAATTTACCATGTAGTGAGTGAGGATGAGTTTGATTTTATTCTAGGAGAATTGGTTAAGGAATAATGAATTATGAGCCTAGAAAAATAATGGGAATTTTCGGAGCAAAAATACGAATTTTTACCCACTAGGGGTATTTTTGTAATTTACTGTTGGGACTGATAATTTGCATCACACTGAGGGACATTAAGTTAATTTGGGTGCAATTGAGGTATAGAAACTGAAAAGAATTAAATTGAAGTTTAAACGAACCCGTTAGGAATTTAATCGGGTGATAAGACGAATTAGGCTAATATCGGATTTAGATAGTTACCAGTGCATTTTTGCATTCCATATCATGCATTGGTAGTCCAAATTAGTTTAATTTTGATTTAGTACCAACTTAGTGAAATTCTCGATTTTGTACTGTGTCAAGGTGGTGAGTCCTCCAATAAAGGCAAGAAAATTACATCCGAGGACCAGTAGACAGAGTGTTTCGAAAGTCTGCATTCTAGACATTATGAGTAAACTTATTATCGTCTTAATTATCTAGAGTAGTTTTATACAACTATGTGATTTTATGAAAAATGGGTTTAAATGGTAAATTGTTATGTTTTAAGGGAAATTGAGATTTTATAAAATGATTTTATAAATTTTTTGAAAAATCGAATATTGGTTTTGAAAATAGAGTAATTGGAGACTGCTAGTTTGTGTTGCAAATTTATCGTTCTGAATTGAATGGCTTATGACAATAAATGAGCATGAATGGCTAAACTGATTTTGGTGTTATAATTATTTATACTGTGTATTCAGCCTTGAGAGGCTAAGTTGCGATAAATTGCCATGTCATGCTAGAATGAATTTTATTGATTGGTGGATTATATATTAGTTATTTACTGCAGAGGGGGTTCCGTGGACCAGCCTATTAGAGGGGCACGGTAAACTCCATTATATTATTACCTCGAACGGAGAGGCGCGTAGGGTATCTCCTGGGGTAAAGCTTAGGGTTCACTTCACGCTAAACCACCACGTGAAGGGGAACTCAGCCAACGCCAAGGAACGGCTGTATTTTTCTCAAACTAAAAATATATTTTAAGTGTATATGAAATTTTAACAGCCTTGGCGGACTCGGTTGGATGCCCTGCGCAAGGTATCACTGAGTATGAGTTTTGGCACGAGCCAAAGTTTTAAGAAATTCATAAGCCAAGTTGATTACTCGATTTATATGGATTGATTTTATTTGGTTGAAATGAACTGAAAGGTAATGAAATTACAGTATGATGACTTATTTTAATTGTCTCCATTTACTCGGCTTTAGATACTTTAGATGGTATCTGTTTACTCACTGGGATTCTAAAATCTCACCCCTTCTTCCTATACATTTTTCAGGCTTAGGACAGTTTGTAGATAGTCGAGTAGGACGAGAACTAAGCTCGGAACTGCATTATAGAAAGTAAGAGTTCACAGTCTTACATCCTCTTGGTCAATTGGAGCCCACGTGTCATTACAGATCAAAACTTATATTTTGGTTATCTTTATTTCTATTCATACAATTTTTACTTTACTTTCATGTGCGAAAAATTATTTACGAATATTTCTATAAAAATTTATTTTATGAGAAAATAGAATATTTTATTTATTATTTTTGAATAGTACTAGTTGTCAACAATTTGCTTTCAAATGAACGTTTTAGATATTTAATTGTTTTTAAATCATTAAATATATATTTTTTGCTTACCTACTATATTTTTAGCAAGTTTTGGGATTTTTGATGAAAAATTACGAAAATGCCCCTATGAGCCAGAAAATAATATTTTATTGTTCTTATTTGAAAATGACTTATGATTTTTTTAAATGCGAGATTTAATAATTGTTGCTCACCGAGGAGATGCGGAAGTTGATGCTAAGCCTTGCGGGGTTTTGATCGGCATTCGGGGTGAAGAATGTCTATCGAGGCCTCGCGGCGGTTGTCACGGGCTCGATGGGGAGTTCCGAGTCGTGACAATTAATCTTGTTTAAGTGTCTCAATTTTGTAGAACAATATGTGCATGAGATGCACAAAAGAGTTTGGTAAGAAAAGGATTTGAATTCATGGGAAACAAGATGTGGTTTGGTGACAGAATTCTATTTTGTCCAGATTTACATATGGTTCAATTTTTAGTTTTTAATAGGGGTTTAAAAGCCTCTAAAACTTCTGAAATAAGTTGAAAGTAATCTAAATTGAAAGTGTTTCAATATGATTGCTTACCAACAGCAAATGGTGAAGAAAAAGCCATGAAATCGTGGTTGAAACCACTTCTGCTAGTAGTAATTTCAAGTCACAACTTCGACTAAGAAAATCATCTTCAAAGAGTCGTAAAATTGTGCAATTGTTGTACTTTTTGGATAAATTTTGAAGTTTGAATGTGTTCAAAAGATTCCTTAAAAGATTACTGAAATTAAGGGATTTAATTCCTTGATTTATGCCACCATAATGCTGCTTATGCAACCCAAAAACTACAGCTATGTACAAAATACATAGGCTACGGTTTTTTAGAATTTTAGCTAGCTAAATTAAGTCCAAAAATTATAAAATTTAATATGGAAAGGTTTCATATGTTATCTGACCATGGTTAAAATTTAGGAATTAAATTCCTTGATTTGGTCTCGCATCAAGCCACAAAACCGTGACTGGTATACTGTTACTAAAATTATGTAAAGTCATGGTTTTTGAGATTTTAATATCCATATTTGTAGCCTAAATTGGTGCAATTAAAAATTCTAATTCACTAAACAACATCTTATGGAAAATTTCCAAAAAGATAAATTTGGATATATTTAAATTAAGGAATTTGATTCCTTCAAATAAGAATATCAGAATTTAATTAATCACATCCATAAATTTAGAAAATTGATCCCTACAAATGTGAGAGTGTGATAAATATGGATATGATAAATGTCATGAATTAATTTCCTTATTTTGAAAAGGGAAATTCGAATAGGACACGTTAATATAATTAAAGATAATGTTGTCTTAAATATTAGATTTAAATTATCTAATGAGATTAGATAATTGAAGACACATAATTTTTAATTTAAATGGATTAGTAAAAGTTATTTAAAAGGTTTAAAGATTACGAATTAAAAATGTTTTAATTTATAATAATATTTTAATTCTAATCCTAATAAAATTAGGAATGGATAATGTTACTAACACTGATTAGTGAAGGCTTTCCATATATGGAAAATTGTTTCCATACATAGAATTAAAAATGAACTCAAAATTAGTTACACACTAATTTTCAATGCCTCATATGATGAACAATTAGAATAAAACATAGTTTTAATTTTATGTTCATGCAGATGGATAAATGTGGATGATTATAGACTACGCGCAATATGATTGTGGATGCATGGTTAAATTTTATCATGGTATTTATTTATTAAATAGGGTTTGCGCACTTTACTTTTCTCTTGATTTTTAGGGATTGTAAAATTCTTTCATCACCTAACTCTTTTGAATGAATTACGAGATTTCTTTACTAAAATGTAATTAGTTGCATATAAGTGTAAAATTAGGATTAATTTAAGAGTTATTTTACAATTTGAAAATGTCACAGCCTAAATCTTGGGCCATGACTGGCGCATGGGCCTAACAGGCATAGCCCACCAGACCCAAGCAAGACTTATTAGAGATTCTCGATAATTCACTATTCTTGTTCACCAATCCATATTAGTGCTTAAACCATATTTTTTCGCATCATAACTTGAACCATTATTATAATAATCAATTCAATCTTTAACACATATAATCATAAGTATATACAATGAAGTCTAAAATCTTCAATTTAATACTTATACTAAGGCCACTATTCATTTACAATTAAATAAACAAAGTGTTACGACTCGACTTCTAGCAGCAGAGTGACTTGGAATGAAATGCTATGAGATGCCTTTACCTATCTGCAATGGACCATAAGTGTTAATGATTGCACGTTAGGCCGATCACTATCTACAAAAAGGAAATAAGGGGGTGAGTCTCACAGATTTAATGATCATCGGCTCCGTGAACAGGGAGTAGATGGGAAACAAGCAATAAGCAGATCATTTGAATTATAAAACTAGAATATAAAATGCTAATCTTATAAACCAAACCACAAAAAGGATATTTGTGCCTTGTTAAAATAATATCGTAAAATCATAATACAATGCTTTTTTTGGCAAAACAGTGCCGAAAATAAGTGTAACAGAAAGAGTTTCAATTAACAGAAATATCATTTACCCTCAAAATATGAAATACGGTATAAAGGTATGCACTCTCCCAAAATGTGTTGCATGTAAAGAAATCAAAGTGTACAGCCACATAAACCAACTCATGATTGCCAAGTAAGCATGGAAAACTTTTATTTAAATCAGGGGAGCTGCAAAGAAAATCTGAACCCTCCACCATGCAAAAGAGTATACGTCGAAAAACTCACAAGGTTCTCACGTAGGAAAGTATAATATCAACATGTGGACCCACTTCCACGTAATAATAATTCGGGAGTCTTACTCCATTGGATTCCCATAGCCATGGTAGTCTCACGATGTTGGCCGACATCGGAGAGTCAAGCGATCGCTACCACGCATATCCGGGAGTCTTACTCTACTGGATCACTTGTGGACTAGCCACGTATACATATCACAAGTTGTCATGACCCGGAACTCCCATCGAGCCTGTGACAACTGCCGCGACGTCCCCGATAGACATTCATTACGCAAAATGTTAATCGAAACCTTGCAAGGCTTAACATCAGTTTTTCTCGCTTCCCCCATGAGTATTAGTTACTAAAATCATGTTTGGAGAGATTATAAACTATTTCCAATTCAAAACAATAGAAAAATAAATTTTCCTCACAAGGGCATTTTGGTCATTTTTCTTCAAAAATCTTGATATCCTCTAAAATGTAATATACGAGTAAAAAACATATAATTCATAATCAAAAGTAAGTTTTAAAGTCTAAAATCTTCATTTAAAACAAAATTATGGTTATTTGAATATAATAAGAAAATAAAAGAAATATTAAGTAAAATATTCTATTTTCTTATAAAACGATATTTATAGAGTTATATGTAAAAAATTTTTGTAGCGTAAAAGTTAAATAAATTCATACGTACTGTAATACAGTAAGTCAGAGTATGTAATTTAATTTACAACAACAAGAGGGCCCCCGAATAAACAAAAGTAAAGAGAACTGTGAACTTACAGTTTGAAGAATGCAAACCCAACGGTAGTCCTCGATGAGATCAGCTATTTACAATCTAATCTGAGCCTGAAATGGAGGGAAAAGAGCGTGGTGAGATTATAAAATCCCAATGAGTAAACAGACATCATCATAAACATCTAGAGTTGAGTACATGGAGACAATAAAGTAAATCATCGTAAACTGAGTCACAGTATTAGAACACATTTCATTCAAAATACGTAAAGAGGCTTATGAATCTCATAAAAACTAAGCTTGTGCCATAAATCCATTCTTAGGGACACCTTGGCCAAGGCATCTTACCGAGACTGCCAAGGTTGTTAAAAATTCACATTTTGCATAAATCATATTTTTATTTTGAAACGTAGCCGTTCCTTGGCGTTGGCTGAGTTCCCCCTCACGTGGTGGTTTGGCGTGAAGTGAACCCTAAGCTTTACCCCAGGAGATCCCCTACGTGCCTCTCCGTTCGAGGTAAGAATATAATGGGGTTTACTATGCCCCTCTAAGAGGTTGGTCCACAGAAACCCCCTACTGCAGTGATTAATTAATATATAATCCACCATATAATAAAATTTTGATAGCATGACAGGGCTAATGAAATACTACCCAGCTTACAAGGGTAAAATAAAACAATTCATAAAACACAGCCCAGCTAGTCATGCCAACACAATAACAATATAACATAAGCCATCAATTTAATCAATCAAATTGCCACAATTAACAGTCTTCGTGTACTCTATTTTTCAAAATCATTATTAATTTCAAAATAATTTATAAATTAATTTCATTAGAAAACCTTTATTCATAAAACATGAAAATTTACCTTTTAAAATCCATTTTTCCATAGAATTCATGATATCATATAAAAACCACCCTAGATAATTAAAATGACAGTAAGTTTACTCACAATGTCTAGAATACAGACTTTTGAAGTACTCTGTCTACTGGTCATCGGATGCAATTTTCTTACCTTTATCGAAGGACTCACAACTTTGACACAATACAAAATTGAGAAATTCACCACATTGATACTAAATTGAAATTAAACTAATTTAGGCTACTAATGCATGATATGGAATGCAAAAATGTCCGAATAGCCGTTTAAATACGGTATTCGACCTAATTCTCACTATTCTTAGTGTAATTGGCTAAAACCTCCAATTTAACTCCAAATCGATTTCTTTCACTTTCTACACTCCAATTATACTTAAAATACCTCAATGACTGTGAATATAATTCAATTTATCAGTCCAAACCATAAATCGCACATGTCTATACATTAGGTAAAAATTCAGATTTTCATGCCAAAATTTTTCATTAAATTTCTAGCCTCACCAATCTTTAAATACCACCAAAATATCATGAAATATCATCAATTTCAGCCTCAATATCCTCCCTAGAAAATTTGGCCTCTTGTGGGTTTGTGAAGAACAAAGTGATTTCTTGCTAGATTTTCATATTTTCCATTACTAAACAACCAAAAACACTTAATTAACTTGAAATCTAGCAAAATCAATGCTCAAAACCTCTCCTCTCAAATTTGGCCTGCATGGGTTCATCATGAAGGCTTGAGTTCTAAGCATGGAAATTGAAAAAGAAAGCATGGGTAGTGTAAATCACAAAATTTTACCTTTATTAGCTTAATTCCTTGAAATCTCATACTTTTTCTTCAATTTTCCCACCTAAGTTTTGTTCTTTCTTTGTTCTTCTTCACTTCATGCTTTGGCCGGCCATAATGAAGAAAATAAGTTGATTTTTGCTGATTTTAAAGCTAAAAAAATAAATGGATATTAACTTGACACATGTCACCATCCCATTGGTCTATTTTTAATTTCTTAACTATTAAGCTTTCTCTCTCCACCACTTAAATTCCTTCAATTATCCATGATAATATTGGATAAAATCCATGTGTTGGACAAGTGTCGGGTGTGTAAAATTATAATTTTGCCCATGAGGTGGAAAAATTACCATTTTACCCCTATGTTATGAAAATACCGGGATTACAATTTTTTTTCACTTATCAACCTCAAATTATACTCCAATGAGTCAAATGTGATCAATCTTGATCAAAAAATTCTTCCAATACTCCAATTTTATCTTCAAGTGGTAAAATTACCATTTTGCCCTTAGATAGTGAAATTCTGATTTAACTCCAAATTAATCCTCAAACTCCGAATTACCATTTTGAGTCATCCTTGGACTGTGAAGCTCTTAATTTCACCTTAAAATTCCTATTTGATCTAGTTCGAGGATTAAATCAACTTTGTTGTATCTCTAGGTACAATACCTTCTTTTATAAATTTTTCGGGACTCTCATAGCATGCAAACATGCTATCCATCACATGTATGTCATGACAAGTATTTTATAAGTTCGGGCTTTACAGCAGTACCCCCATTAAAATAAAATTTTGACCTCAAAATTTCACTTACCAGGTTCGAAGAAAAGATGTGGATATTGGTTTCTCATCTGGCGCTCGACTTCCCACGTCATCTCTTCTATTCGAGCATTCTTCCACAATACTTTCACCATTGGAATGCTCTTGTTCCTTAGCACTCGATCCTTTCGATCTAGAATACGTACGGGTTGTACCTCGAACTTCAAATCTTCATGCAACTCAATGAGAGGTGTCTCTAGAATGTGAGAGGGATCGGGAACATACTTTTTCAACATCGAGTCATGGAAGACATTATGAATTTGATCTAACTTCGGGGGTAATTCAAGTCTGTAAGCCACTGGCCCAATCCTTTCAATGATACGAAAGGGCCCAATGTATCTCGAATTGAGCTTTCCCCACTTTGCGAATCGAATCACACATTTCATTATCCAATAAATACCACAAATTATCACAATAGTATAATCAAATAAGATTTAATACTTGGAATTTTCAAATTATTTCCTTTCCAAGGAGAAACCTTAAGAAAAACTTTATCGTCGACTTCAAACTCCAAATCTTTCCTTTGTTTATCAGAATAACTCTTCTGCCTATCTTGAGCTGTCTTTAATCGCTCTCTGATAACCTTGATTTTGTCATTTGTCAGATCAATCAATTCCACATTCACTAATTTCCTCTCACCCACTTCATCCCAACAGAGTGGAGTTCGACACTTCCTTCCATACAAAGCCTCGTATGGTGCCATCCCAATACTAGACTGAAAACTGTTATTATACGCGAACTCTACCAATGGCAAGTGTTTGTCCCAACTCCCAATAAAGTCAATGACACAAGCTCGTAACATATCTTCTAAAATCTGAATAGTTCTCTCAGATTGATCATCTGTCTGCGGATGAAAGGCAGTACTAAATCTCAATTTAGTTTCGAGAGCTTCCTGAAATTTCAGCCAAAATCTAGAAGTAAATTGAGGGTCTCGATCTGACACAATAGAAACTGGAACTCCGTGTAACCTCACAATCTCATCTATATAAAGTTTCGCCAGTTTCTCAATAGAATACGTGCTATGGATCTCCAAGAAATGGACGAACTTAGTCAATCTATCCACAATCACCTAAATAGCATCCTTCCCACTCTGTGTCCGCGGTAAACCCAATACAAAGTCCATAGTCACGTGTTCCCACTTCCATTCAGGAATTGGTAAAGGCTGAAGAGTACCTGATGGTTTTTGATGTTCCACCTTAATCTGTTGGCATGTGAGACATTTTGCTACAAACTCTGCTATGTCTCATTTCATACCCGACCACCAATAACTTTCTTTAATAGTTCGATACATCTTGGTGCTTCCGATATGCATAGCATAGGCGAAAGAATGAGCTTCTTCCAAAATAGCTCGTCTTAACTGATCATCCTTAGGGACATAAATTCGGTCTCTAAGCATCAAGGCACCATCATCATTGAGTCTAAACTCACTAGTTTCTCCATCTTGCAGCTTTTGAACTTTCTGTTTCAACCAATCATCAGATTTCTACAATTCTTTGATTTGATTCAACAATGAAGGTCTCACAACGAAACTAGAAAGTAGGGTTCCATCCTCACCATTATTCAACTGGATCCCTAGAGATTTCATCTCAAGTAATATAGAAAAATAAGAACTCTGAAGTATTGCTAACGATGATGAGGATTTATGACTTAAGGCATCCGCTACAACATTTGTCTTTCCAAGGTGATAATCAATCACCAAGTCATAATCCTTAATCAACTCCAACCATCGTCTCTGTCTCAAGTTAAGCTCATTCTGGGTGAGCAAGTATTTCAAACTCTTATGGTCGGTAAAAATCTAACAATGCTCACCATATAAGTAATGCCTCCAAATCTTCAATGCAAAGACTACTGCTACTAACTCCAAATCATGGGTAGGGTAATTCGTCTCATGCTTCTTCAACTGTCGGGAAGCATAAGCTATTACTTTCTCATCCTGCATCAATACACGCCCTAATCCCAACTTAGATGCATCATTGTATACCACAAATTCTTTTCCATTAACAGGAAGTGTTAAAACGGGAGCGGAGGTTAACCGATTCTTTAACTCCTAAAATCGATTCTCACAGACATCATCCCACTCAAACTTAACCCCTTTAAGAGTCAAACGAGTCAGAGGAGCAGCTATCAATGAGAATCCTTGAACAAACCTCCGATAATAACCAACTAAGCCAAGGAAACTATGAATCTCAGTTACCGTTCTTGGTTGCTCCCATTGTAAGATGGCCTCAATCTTTTTAGGATTAACATAAATTCCAGCTCCAGACACAACATGTCCCAAGAAAACAACTTCCTTTAACCAGAACTCACATTTAGAGAACTTAGCATAGAGTTGTCTCTCGCGCAAAGTTTGCAACACAATGCGCAAATGGACAGCATGTTCATCATCATTCTTCGAATAAATCAGGATGTCATCTATGAATACTATCACAAACTTATCCAAGTATGGATGGAACACCCTGATCATAAGATCCATAAAAATTACCGGGGCATTAGTCAAACCAAACGGCATCACCAGAAACTCATAATGCCCATAACACGTCCTAAAAACAGTCTTAGGTACATCATGCTCCTTAATTTTCAATTGATAATACCCAGACCTCAAATCAATCTTAGAGAACACCATAGCACTTCGTAATTGATCAAAAAGATCATCAATCCGGGGTAAAGGGTATTTATTCTTGACGGTCACTCGGTTCAGCTGACAGTAATCGATACACAATCGAAGAGTGCCATCATTCTTCTTTACAAATAGGACTGGTGCTCCCCAAGGAGAAATGCTAGGGCGAATAAAATTCTTATCCAGCAAATCTTGCAACTGGACTTTCAGTTCCATCAACTCTGCCGGAGCCATTAGATATGGAGGGGTAAAAATAGGTGCGGTACCCGAAAGTAAATCAATAGGGAACTTAAGCTCTCGATCAGGAGGTAATCCCGGTAAATCATCAAGAAATACATCAGGAAACTCACTTACTATAGGGACATCCTCTAACTTAGGTTCCCCCTTTGAAATATCGATCACATTAGCCAAATAAGCTAGATACCCTTTCTGCACTAGTTTCAAAGCTTTGATGGCTGAGATTACACAAGACGGTAATACTCGACGTTCCCCTACAAATACAATCTCTATTCCTTCCGAATTCTGAAGAACAACTTCTTTCCTAAAACAATCCACATTCGCCCGATGTGTAGTTAACTAGTCCATACCCAATATCAAATAAAAATCTTGGATCTCTAGAGGAATCAAGTCACCCCTAAATTTTTCCTCATCGACCATTACTCCACAATCTCTATAACAACTGTTTCTAACTAGCTTTTCTCCTAAAGGGGTGTGAACTACAATTTCTTCCTCTAATGGTGACAGGTTTCTATCAGTAATTGATGTAAATGCCATACTCACATAAGACATATCTAAGCCAGAATCTTTCAAAACATAAGTATCTTTATCAAATAAAGACATGATACTTGTCACTGCTCCAAGTCAAATCCGTGCCTCATCTTCCTTCACAGCGAAAACTCTTGTCGAAGTACGAGTCTATGATCTCGAAGGGGGATATGCCGGGGTGTTAGTCTCTACACCAGATTGTATAGCCAGTTCTTGCCTCGGTGGTAACCTAGAAGGATCTCTCATTTGCATATTCGTACGAGCTAGTGGAGATGGAGCAATTGCAGTAGCCCATCTTAGCTGTGGGCACTCACTCTTAATGTGGCCCGGCTGATCACAATGATAACATCGTACTGGTCCCCTACACGGCCTAACATGATTCTTCCCACATCTCCTGCATCTATCAGAACCTCCAAAACTCTTCCAAGAAGTAGTCATCGTAGATTTGTTAAATCTCTGAGGCCTCTGCTGTGTCTGTGAAAATGGAGGTCGAGGAGATGTCACTAAAATAGAGGTAGTACTCCCTGAAGCAGATGAGTCTTTGCCCCTTTTTGGTAGCTGATTGGAAAATACACTCGGATTTCTCTTTTTTGCAAACTCGATCTGAATCCTTCTATTCTCAATCGCGAGCTTCTTAGCCCATAAAGCCATCTGTACGACCTCTTTATGTGGCTTCCTACCAGTCACTGTCATCCGTTCCCTAATCTCATTACAGAGCCCTTCCTCGAAATAACTGGCCTGATCCTGCTCAGATTTCACCATATCTAGCACATATAACTTCAACTTGTTAAAACGAGTCTCGTACTCCTCTATAGTTAGATTCCCTTGTTTCAAACTCAAAAATTCTATTTTTTTCTCTTTCTGATAAAAATAGGTGAAATACTGACTATTGAATTCCTTGAGAAAGTCAGACCATGTCTGAGAAGTGGAACGGGACTTCACCGAATTTCACCAGGTACAAGCCCTATTCTCTAATAATCTCATAGCCACCATTAGTTTCATATCGTCGTCTAATCTCATGTCAGAGAGAGTCTCTGAAACCTGATTAATCTAGTCTTTTGCCACGGTGGCATCCAACTCACCCATGAAAGACATGCAACCAAGTTTCCTAGCCTCCTTCAATTTCTTAGAAATAAACACATCTTATACTGGCGAAACTGAAAGAGTAGCTGGAGGTACCATAGGTGGAACCTGAGCAGTCTGAGCTTGATCAGCCATTGCGATAAAGAAAGCTGCCAATGCCTGTGTTGCCTCAGTAGACATGGTGGGAATACTAGTAGGTGACGGAGGATGTGGAGAATGTGGAGGAGTCCCGGCCTGCTCAACAGCAGGTGCTGCCTGAATGGTGGATGCAGTCGATTCCTCGTCTATTGCATCTAGCTGACGACGTTGGCAACGACCTCTTTCCCTCTCAACCGATCTAGTGAGAGGTGGGCATCCGCGTCAAGGAGGCATAGCAATTTATACAAGGAAACAAGGCAAATTTAATCAACCTTAGACTCTATATGCAGATGCATGCATTCTATTCAACTTAACCTAACTTAACTTAACTAGAGGCCACACTAACACTGTAAATTTCAAAACGACTTTAAAACTAAAAACTTTGATCTTTAAAACCAAAACTCTGATACCAATTGAATTGTCAAGACCCGAAACTCCCATTGAGCCCGTGACAACTGTTGCAACGTCCCGATAGACATTCATTACCCGAAATGTTAATCAAAACCTCGCAAGGCTTAACATCAATTTTTCTCGCTTCCCCCATGAGTATTAGTTACTAAAATAATGTTTGGAGAGATTATAAACTATTTCCAATTCAAAACAATAGAAAAATAAATTTTTTCTCACAGGGGCATTTTGGTCATTTTTCTTCAAAAATCTCAAAATCCGTTAAAATGTAATATACGAATACAAAACATATAATTCATAATCAAAAGTGAGTTTTAAAGTCTAAAATCTTCATTTAAAATGAAATTATGGTTATTTGAATATAATAAGAAAATAAAAGAAATATTAAGTAAAATATTCTATTTTCTTATAAAACAATATTTATAGAGTTATACGTAAATAATTTTTGTAGCGTAAAAGCTAAATAAATTTATACATACTGTAATACAGTAAGTCAGAGTATGTAATTTAATTTACAATAATAAGAGGGCCCCCGAATAAACAAAAAAAAAGAGGACTGTGAACCTACAATTTGAAGAATGCAAACCCAACGGTAGTCCTCGATGAGATCAGCTATCGACAGTCTAATCTGAGCCTGAAATGGAGGGAAAGGAGGGTGGTGAGATTATAAAATCCCAATGAGTAAACAGACATCATCATAAACATCTAGAGTTGAGTACATGGAAACAATAAAGTAAATCATCGTAAACTGGGTCATAGTATTAGAACACATTTCATTCAAAATACGTAAAGAGGCTTATGAATATCATAAAAACTAGGCTTGTGCCATAAATCCATTCTCAAGGACACCTTGGCCAAGGCATCCTACCGAGATCGCCAAGGCTGTTAAAAATTCACATTTCGCATAAATCATATTTTTATTTTGAAATGTAGCCGTTCCTTGGCGTTGGCTGAGTTCCCCCTCACGTGGTGGTTTGGCATGAAGTGAACCCTAAGCTTTACCCCAAGAGATACCCTACGTGCCTCTCCGTTCGAGGTAAGAATATAATGGGGTTTACTGTGCCCCTCTAAGAGGCTGGTCCACAGAAACCCTCTACTGTAGTGATTAATTAATATATAATCCACCATATAATAAAATTTTGATAGCATGACAAGGCTAATGAAATACTACTCAGCCTGCACGGGTAAAATAAAACAATTCATAAAACACAGCCCAACCAGTCATGCCAACACAATAACAATATAACATAAGCCATCAATTTAATCAATCAAATTGCCACAATTAACAGTCTTCGTGTACTCTATTTTTCAAAATCATTATTAATTTCAAAACAATTTATAAATTAATTTCATTAGAAAACCTTTATTCATAAAACATGAAAATTTACCTTTTAAAATCCATTTTTCCATAGAATTCATGATATCATATAAAAACCACCTTAGATAATTAAAATGACAGTAAGTTTACTCACAATGTCTAGAATGCAGACCTTCGAAGTATTGTGTCTACTAGTCATCGGATGCAATTTCCTTGCCTTTATCGGAGGACTCACCACCTTGACACAGTACAAAATTGAGAAATTCACCACATTGATACTAAATTGAAATTAAACTAATTTAGGCTACTAATGCATGATATGGAATGCAAAAATGTCCGAATAGCCATTTAAATACGGTATTTGACCTAATTCGCACTATTCTCGGTGTAATTGGCTAAAACCTCCTATTGAACTCCAAATCGATTTCTTTCACTTTCTACACTCCAATTATACTTAAAATACCTCAATGACTGTGAATATAATTCAATTTATCAGTCCAAACCATAAATTGCACATGTCTATACATTAGGTATAAATTCAGATTTTCATGCCAAAATTTTCCATTAAATTTCTAGCCTCACCAATCATTGAATACCACCAAAATATCATGAAATATTATCAATTTCAGCCTCAATATCCTCCCTAGAAAATTTGGCCTCTTGTGGGTTTGTGAAGAACAAAGTGATTTCTTGCTAGATTTTCATACTTTCCATTACTAAACAACCAAAAACACTTAATTAACTTGAAATCTAGCAAAATCAATGCTCAAAACCTCTCCTCTCAAATTTGGCCAGCATGGGTTCATCATGAAAGCTTGAGTTCTAAGCATGGAAATTGAAAAAGAAAGCATGGGTAGTGTAAATCACAAGATAAAATCACAAAATTTTACCTTTATTAACTTAATTCCTTGAAATCTCACACTTTTTCTTGAATTTTCCCACCTAAGTTTTGTTCTTTCTTTGTTCTTCTTCACTTCATGCTTTGGCCAGCCATAATGAAGAAAATAAGCTGATTTTTGCTGATTTTAAAGCTAAAAAAATAAATAGATATTAATTTGACTCATGTCACCATTCCATTGGTCTATTTTTAATTTCTTAACTATTAAGCTTTCTCTCTCCACCACTAAAATTCCTTCAATTATTCATTATAATATTGGAGAAAATCCATGTGCTGGACAAGTGTCGGGGGTGTAAAATTAAAATTTTGCCCCTGAGGTGGCAAAATTTTCATTTTACCCCTATGCTCCGAAAAATGCTGGGATTACAATTTTTTTCACTTATCAACCTCAAATTATACTCTAATTTGTTAAATGTGATCAATCTTGATCAAAAACTTCTTCCAATATTCCAATTTTATCCTCAAGTGGCAAAATTACCATTTTATCCCTAGATAGTGAAAATTTCGATTTGACTCCAAATTAATTCTCAAACTTCGAATTACCATTTTGATTCATCCTTGGATTGTGAAGCTCTTAATTTCACCTTAAAATTCCTATTTGATCTAGTTCGAGGCTTAAATCAAATTTGTTGTATCTCTAGGTACAATACCTACTTTTGTAAATTTTTCGAGACTCTCCTAGCATGCAAACATACTATCCATCACATGTATGTCATGACAAGTATTTTATAAGGTCGGGCTTTACACAGGTCATGGCCCCCGCCATGCCTAACCACCCGTCGGTGATCCAAAGGTTCTCTAGCTAGAGCTTACTCATGCACGAGGGTCACAATTAATCGAAGTGACAGTCGGTCTACTCTCGATGCACTTGGTTTGCCAAAACCATTTTCAAAAATCACATTGAGGTTTCCAAATCTTTCACTTAAAACCATTTGAAATCAAGGTTCAGTAACCTTTCAAATTACTTTTCATATAAAAAGGCATGGTGTATTCTCTTATACAAAGATCAGACTCAAATCGGTGCTCAAAACTTGCATTTTAAATCATTTAAACTATGCATATCACCCACAAATTCAAGGCATAGATTTTGAATGCAAAACAGTATAAAAGGCTTGTTTCCCAGTTTCTAAAACACTTTATGTATATAGCTCATCTATAGATATATCCAAAACAATTTTCAAAACAACTTGCATCCATAATTTCCTACAAGTTCTACTAGCTCATACTTTCCATGATAACAATGTATAAATCATTATAAATCCATTTAGAAATTGCCTATCGGAGCTAATAGCTCGTGCTTTCCATAATTACATTTAATGAAATACGGCAACATTTACAAAATGTACAACATTATATAGCTATGGAAATTTTTTAAATAGGCACCCCTTACTCACTTTACAATAGCGGGACGCTTCGCCGCTATTGATTCGGGTGCGTATCTCGCTATTTTTACTTGCCGATCACCCGTTCACCCGACATGCCACCATGGCAAACTTTTCTACTTATATACTTCCTAGCAACAATCCAAATTCAATAATCTTAGTGTTTATCATTCCCATTTTCCCTCTTATTCAAACATTATTGTCATGTTAATAACTCATACTATACTAGAATCACCACTTTTCCTCACTTAACCTTGCATATTTATATACATCTTAACACATTTTTACCAAAGTTGCATTTATCCTTTGCTTGCGTAATTCTTTAAATTATAATTACCGGTAACTTATTTATGACTCTAATACATATATTAATCCTTTCTGAGGATATTTATCAAGTTCAACCATCATTTCCACAACAATAACCTAGCATATGGCAGCAACTATAAATTTACTTCCATCAAACATTTTCTAAGTCTACATGTACTACCATTCTCATTTACATGTTGCCACCAAGCATAACATCAATATTCATTCATACGCACTGACATCCATAACATTTTAAGCCTTCCCTAACAACACATATCCACACAATCCATTTTTTTCCAAGCTTCCAATTAATATAATTGCTTTCCAACCATACCCATGACATCACAATAACACTACATATTGTACATAATCATTCTCACAATATTAAACTAATCATAAACTTCAAATTGTACCATTAAGCTTACCACTTGGTTGTAGCTTGGATTTCACCTAACAAAATTCACAATTTCCTCACACCCATGGCCACCATAGTTGCCACAAAAATACTTACACAATTATCAACTCATTTCCAAAAATTTCTCAAGCTAAAAATCGAAACCCTTACCTTATGTCTCTTGAATCTTGAAACCCACTTGATATTCCTTCAATTGCTCTTGAATCACTCACTACCCAAGCCTTTCACTTTCCTCTCTTTTCTTTCCTTGGTCGATTCTCTCTATTTTTCCTTTCAAATGCATGGTGGCAAGGTGAAATGACATGGGAGCATGAAAATGGCATTAGGTGGGTGGAAATGGCATTGGGAGCATGAAGGTGGAGGAGAAAATATCTTTTGGCTAGAGATAAGAACCAACCATGGGATAAGGATGAAGAGTCAAAGCTTCCTTTGGAAGCTTTGACCAACTAATGATAAAATTATCATTTTGCCCTTCAAGGTTTTCACCCTTTTTAATTGTATCATCTCACAATCTTTTAATTCCAATTTCTTTCCATCTTTCTTCCTTAACACTTGTATCAATAAAATATCAAGTTTATGTTTCAACGTGGTATCACCGCAATATTTAAATATTTACGTACTCGAGCTAGCTTTATTTAATAAACACACGTGAGCCCCATTAATGTCATTTTTCTCTGAAATTTCCTCATTCTTCTTCTCCCCCACTTAGATTGACCATATATTCCTTCTTCATGAAAAATTTCAACACTGAATAAACTATTAATATTTTAATATTATTTTGTTCTAAAATTTTCTACTTGTCTCCTTGGCACCCAAAATGTCTTATTATGCCCCGATTCACTTCCAAATCACTTTTTATCTAGTTAATTCATCCTCAATAAAAATATTATTATTTAATTACTATTGCTTCGCGTGCGAAATATTTTACTCCAAAATATTCCCTCCACCCTTCATCACTTTTAAACACTCTAATTAACCTCAATTGATATCCGATAAGTTCTATTAGTCAACATAGCAAAGTACAAGGTGTTACAAAAGATGAAGACCTAAAGGTGCCATGAAGATAAAAGAAGGAAGATTACTATATGTTGTATGTAAATCCTTTAGGTTTGACCAAGCTAATTTCCTTTGATGGCTCAAAGATATTAGTATAGATAAAGTCCATAATCATCCAAAGTAGAAAGAATGCAATAGATTTATTTTATGCCATTTAATAAATGCTATGTGATGCAAAGTAGCATGCATGAGATAGATTTATTTTATGTGATTAATTAATATTATGCATGCAAAAATGAGACCTTAACTAAATCAAAAATAAGAAAAATCCCTTGGTAAATATTGAGTCTCATGCCACGCATGATTAAGTTACCTTCCATCATATAGCAAGATAACCTGATTACTCTTTTTTCGAAGACTTGTTGAGCACACTAAAGATCACACTTTTACAAAAGTATTTTGAGCTATTGGTGGGTCTTACTTAACTAGTTTCATAAAATTCAGATATTTGGAAACTTGATTATTATGGAAACTAGAGGCAATGGCTAGGCAAAACATATATGATATGTTTAGGCAATGTGTTGTCACCTAGCTAATCTATAAGTTGTATAGAGATACAATTGATAAGTTCAGTTACGTACTTAATCCACCTACCATGGTTTGTTGAGCACACTCAAGGTCATGATTAGAATCGATAGGGATCCTAGCCCACTAAGAGAATCCTTATAAAAACCTCTCGAGGTGATATAGATGGTTGATAATTCTATTTTATAGAATTATTTTAGTCTAATTTTGTTATTTAATATTAGCTAAGTGCCTAATTTTCAATTTTAATTTAGTTATTTTTAGTTGTTTCTATAATTAGTTGATTTTTAAGTGAATTATTTTAATTTTATGTTATTTCTTTTAATTTGATTATTATTAATTAGTTTTTTACATTTTTCGTAGGAATTAAAGGAATTGGGCTTAATTTTAGAAAGTAAAGTGTTGGAAGACATAGAAGTCTATTTGAATATGCTTTAGTTTTTTAGTCATAACTTGCTCTACAGAACTCTAAATGATGCGATTCTTAGACCATTGGAAAGCTAAGAGATAGGGATACAACTTTCATGGAATCACTTTATCTAGTTCTACATTGAAGATAGAGAAAATTGTGTCAGAAAATGGTTGGATGTATTATGGCGGGAATGAAAATTTTTAAAGGCTAACAATTGTTTTTTTTGGGTCTTTCATTACACTTTTAAGCCCAATTAAATCATAGGTTAACTTAAGGAATTATAGGTTGAGTTTATTAGTATAAATAAGATATTTTTAAGAACATTAGGTCAGAAAACTTTTAGAGATTCAAGAAGCTAGAAGTTGAGGCTGAAACTTTGAGAGTAAGGAGGAAAATATTTATTTTGTTTTCTTCCTTGGTTTTTTATTTTTCTTGTTACTCTCAATGGTTGAAATTATTATAATGTTATTTGTTTTTGCAATCATGAGTAGCTAATTTTCTTTTTGTAGGATTGTAATTGAACTCACATGTAATCTAAATTTTTAATTTTTTTCTTGGTTATCTTTAATGGGTTTTGAATTGTTTATTCCAATTTGATCTTAATGCTTTTAATTGCTTGGCCGCCAATTAAATTGATTTAGGAACCTAAACAAACTTGGGAAAGGGAGTTTAGTGTAGACTAAAATTGGGATAGTATATGATCATATTAATTGATTTGCCTATAGGATAGAGATATACCTATAGGCCATATGCAGCCAGATTAGAGCATGAACTTAATAAATCTGTTTTAATTTCAATTCACATAGGGATATAGTATTTTAGTTAAAATAGATATTTCTATAAGATGAGTCAAGAGGTCCTTATAAATAATTTAGGACTCTATGTTAGCAATTCAACCAATTAAATTAAGTTAAGGAAGAGAGGTAAGATTAGATGAAGTGTGTGGGATATTGTAATTCTAGGCTTGTTTGATTTGATATTTACTCAAGTTATTATTGTTTTGATTTTTCTTAGTTTAAATTTTGGTTAAGTATTTTTAGTTAGTTAATTTAGTTATTTGATATTGATTGTTTGGATAAGATTAAATTGTTCTAATTTTAGTACTTAGTAAAATTTTAGATCAATTCTCTATGGGATCGATACCCTGCTTGCTTATATACTATTTATTCAATATATATACTTACGTAGTAGAATTTTAATGGCAATGGTTATCATCTTGAAGAAAATAATGGGAGCAATCAATTTAAGATTCACTATCTCATCTTAATTGATTATAATACATGATTACTCATAAACGTTTTTTAAATGTCTAGGTTGTTAAAATGTAAATACACATCACTTTGCTTGGCATGCTTGATGCCATCATGAAATCCGGGCCAAAATGTTTAGACTTGTATATCAAGTTGAGAAACGTTCTCAAATATCTATTAAGAATAGATGTCATTAAAGAAGATATCTTTGTCTTCTTGGCTAGGTCAAAGAATGAGAAACTTGTAGAAGTTTCACCTTTAACCATGTATAATTGAAGTAAATCTGTCTACCATTGATCCGTCATCATAGGTAGTAGATACTAGATGTGAGTCACACTTATGTAACGACATCAAAGTGTTGGAAACGAGTAGAAGTTTAACGAAAAGAGATGTGGTCCTAAGAGTAAGAAATGGAGCAAAGGTTGTTACATCAACTATAGGGACAGTTACCATACGTTTACCTTCTGGGTTGATCTTAGATTAAAAGACTACCACTATGTTCCTTCCATATATCAAAATATCATATTTGTGCCATACTTCGCACTATATGATGATTTTGAATTTTGCATTAAAGGTAATTATTGTTCTTTCTCGAAAAGAGAGATGCATTATAGTGCAGGGGCATATGCAAATGGTCTCTGTATTCCTGATCCTAAAAGACCCATACTCAATATAAAGGTCAAGAGAGCGAAAAAAGATGATCCAAAACTATCCTACATCTGGCACTTTAGGCTTGGACACATTAATTAGACTCGTTTGACCAAGTTACACAAACAAGGTTGATAACTAAGTTGCCTTTCATTAAGAAGGGTGAACAAGTTGGGATGTTACTAGGACTTGTACATTCGAATGTATGTGTTTTTAGGAATACTAGTGTTAGAGGAGGATACTCTTACTTCATCACCTTCACAGATGACCATTTTCACTATGGTTATATATATTTGATGAAATAGAAATTGAATCCTTTGACAAGTTCAAAGAATGTAGAGTGGAGTTTGAGAAACAAACTAAGAAGAGTATTTTCACTCTTAGATATGATCAAGAAGGAGAATAACTTAACCAAGAGTTTTAGGATTATTTAAAAGATAATGGGATTCTAGCACAATGGACTCTTCTAAGGACTCCATAACATAATGGGATGTCTGAAAGAAGGAATTGAACATTGTTAGACATGGTTCGATCCATGATGAGTCATGCAGATCTTCCTATATCTTTCTAGGGATATACCCTAAAAACTATTGCCCGCATACTGAGCCACGTTTTTACCAAATTAATTGATAAAACATTGTATGAGATATGGAGTGGGAAAAAGCCCAACTTGTCTTATGCCAAGATTTAGGGATGTACTATTTATGTGAAGCGTACAATGTCTAATAAGCTAGGAGCGAAATCAGATAAATGTAAATTTGTTGGATATCCTAAAGAAATACACGAATATTTCTTTTATAATCCAATAAGTAAAAGGTGTTTGTCTCAAGGCATGCTACTTTCCTTGAGAAAGAGTTCTTAATTGAAAAGGCTAGTGGGACTAAAGTTGTACTCGAAGAAATTTGAGACCCATAAATTGACATTCCATTGGAACTTGAGCTTTGGATTATGACATCTGATGTACAACCACAATCTCAATAGGTACAACCACTTAAAAGGTCTAGTAAGATATGTCAAGCTCTAGAGAGATAGGGATTTCTCTTAGAAGGGGACACATTATGAGCTTACAACCTATAGGGAGGCGATGTTGGACATCGATTCTAAGTAATAGCTAGAAGCCATGATATCTGAAATGGATGCCATGGATACCAACCAAGTATGGACTTTGGTGGACGCACTTGAAGGGATAAAACCTATTGGGTGCTAGTGGGTCTTTAAGAGAAAGACCGATGTAGATGGTAAAGTGTAAACCTTTAAAGCTAAACTGGTAGCAAAAAGTTACAAACAAAGACAAGGAATTGACTTTGAAGAAACCTTTTCACCAATTGCTATGCTTAAATTCATTAGGATTTTACTTGCAATTGCTGCATACCATGATTATGAAATATGACAAATGGATATAAAAACTGCATTCCTTAATATAAACTTGCTAGAGGAAGTGTACATGACACAACTTGAGGGTTTTAAATCCAATGCTAATGCCAATAAGGTGTGCAAGCTTCAAAATTACATTTATGGACTTAAGCAAACTTTTCAGAGTTGGAACATTTATTTTGATGAAGTTGTAAAAGGGTTTGACTTATCAAGAATGAAGATGGACCATTTGTTTATAAGGAGGTTAGTGAGAGCGCCATAATTTTCCTAGTGCTCTATGTTGATGACATATTGCTCATAGGAAATGATATACCATTGTTGCAATCTATGAAGATTTGGCTATCTAAACAATTTTCCATGATGGATTTGAGAGAAGCAATCTACATTCAAGGAATAAAGATCTATAAAGATAGATTTAAAAGGTTGCTAAGTCTTTCCCAATCCACATACATAGACAAAATGCTAAAAAGGTTTAGCATGATGGAATCCAAAAGAAGACACTTGCCTATGTCATAAGGCATCAATCTCTCTAAGGACATGTGTCTAAAGAATTAGAAGGAGAGAGATTGCATGGATAAGATCTCATATGCTTTAGCAATAAGGTCTATCATGTATGCGATGCTTGGTACTAGACTAGATGCATCTTATGCTCTGAGTGTCACGGGCAGATACCAAGCTAATCGTGGTGAGGGTCACTAGATAGTTGTAAAAAACATCTTGAAGTAGCTACGAAGAACTAGGGATGTATTTTTGGTCTATGGAAGAGGCAAACTCCAAGTTAAGGGTTATATGGATGCAAGCTTTCAAACTAACAAAGATGATGGTAAGACGTAAAGTGGATATGTCTTCACACTTTATGGAGGTGCAATGAGTTGGAAGAGTTCTAAACAAGAGATGATTGTGAATTCTACAATCGAGGCTGAATATATCTATGCTACTGAGGTAGCGAAAGAGGCAATATGGATTAAGAAATTCATTACTGAACTAGATATGGTTCAAAGCATTGTTGATATAATTCCTTTGTATTGTGATAACAAGGGAGCCACTATGCAAGCAAAGGAACCAAAGTCTCATTAGAAACCCAAACATGTATTGCATCTTTACCATGTGATTAGAAAGATCATTGGAAGATGAGACATTTGCACAGAGCGTATACTTACTAAGGATAATATTGTTGATCCTCTCACAAAAGCACAATCCCAGTAAAAGCATAATTGTCATGTTGAGAACATTGGCATTAAATACATAAGTGATTAGCTTCAATGCTAGTAGGAGATTGTTAGTATGAGCCCTGCAAGCCAATCTCTGGTCATATGAGAATTAAATTTTGAGTTATTCATGTATGACATTTTATTAATTTATAATAATTATGAGGTAGTTCTTTATCCATAAGTTTGTGATTTAATTACCTTTTGTACTTATGTAGATAAAGCCCATGGAACTATATAAGCCTTACAAAGGAATTGTATTGGGATACAATTATGAGATCCTTATGCATTAAAGAATTGTTCCTAAAAGTTCCTGATCATTATACTATTGAGACGGGGCATCAATAATGCTCAAAGATTAGCACATGCTATGTTCTTTACTTGTGAACTAAGTAACCGCTCTCATAAGTTGAAGTATAGATGTAATTGGAACTAGCATGTGGGTGATTGCTATGGGAGAGCGAGTTTACTAATCATGACCGCCATGAAAAATGCATTGGGTACCTCACTTAAGTGTCTACGCATTACTTCTTATGTGTTAGTTGTGTAACTACTCCCTAGACTTGAGACACTAGGTTGTCTTGTTTGTGCAATACTATGCTTTAATTTCATCCCTAAAGGTGCTTAACTAAAGGTACCAAAACAAGATATTTTTAAGTATAGTATAAAGCATATGAGGGCAAATGAATGGTCAAGATAGGAATCATCACCCCAGGTGATTCATAGAGAAATATCTAATTAGTTCTTGGTTAACATTAGCTTAGTCAAATCCGTAGCCAAAGTGATTAGGAGATTATGAAATGAGTTTCATAAGTCTCCATAAAGCTGATGATCTAATTGTAAGAACAAATATGAAGGTCAATAAAAGTTAGCATTGCACCAAGCTTTTATCATCTTTGAGATATATGATGAGGGAATGATTACACTGATAAATTATACACTAAAAGGTTGTCAAAGAATCCTTTGACTCTCTTAACAATTGAGTGGCCATAATGCATTGCTAGATGCTAATATTCGTCTATGAAATTAAATTAGTTAATTTAAAATTGAATATGATTCATTTAAATTAATTAATTAATAAAATTATAATTCAATTCCATTGCTAACATGCTAGTAACCTAATGAATTAGACACAAAGGTTGCAATTTGAATTAAATTGAGAGTGTGATAATTTAAGTTAAACTTTTAACTACTAAGTACCTAGTTAAAAGAGTTTAATTATGTATTAGTTAAATATTATAATTGTTATAATATTAAGGACTTAGTTTGCAAATTTTAATAAGTCTAATAATAAAATTAAACCTAAATATATAGAAACTCTTTTCTTAGGCAACAAAAGAAAAAAAAAACTAATAGATTTTCTCTTAAGTGCCCCCACTCTTGAGAAGGTTTTTTTATAAAACTTCTTCATTGATTTTTTGCTAGAAATCAAAGAAGAAAAGAGGACAAATCATTGTCCAATCGCTAGCACAAGCTTATGGCATAAAACTCTCTCCTTGAGAAGGATCCGTTGTAATCATGTGTGCAACATTGGAGGCCAAGTGTTTAAGTGGTTGGGATTCTTTCATACAAGAAGGTGTTCACATTGTTCAGCACCCAAAGGAATCCATTTGCTTATGATATCATTTGTAAAGGTAAAAGCCTTTTTCTGATTTTCTATGGTGTTTAACTTTGCATTAAACAACTAAGGTGATCCAAAAGTAAGAGGAATGGTTTTTTATTTTGTTTCAATTTTTATTATTCCACTACGTTGATGCTCTAATCATGCCATTCTTAGCATCATCACCATGATCCAAACTTCAGTCTAGTTTGAGGGTCTTCCATATGACAATCTAAATGCCCACATCTCAAACTTTCTAAAGATATGTGACACCTTTAAACACGATAGAGTCACAGATGATGCGATCTGCTTGAGACTTTTCCTTTTTTTCATTGAGGAACAAAACGAAGGTGTGGCTGAACTCACTTCCTACTAGGTTTATTGCAACATGGGATGACTTAGTTCAAAAGTTCTTTGCTAAATTTTTTCCTCTAGCCAAGACAGCGAAGATGAGGAAGGATATCACATCGTTCATGCATCTAGATGCAGAATCGTTGTATAAGGCTTGGGAGAGATACAAGGGTCTAATTATGTGTTGCCCTCATCATGATATTCCAAAATGGTTTCAAGTGCAGATGTTCTACAATGGATTCAGTAGTCAGGTTCAAACCATTTATTGATATCGTTACAGGAAAAGCTTTCATGGTAAAGTCGCTTGATGAGGCGTACCACCTATTAGAAGAGATGGCATCGAACAATTACCAATAGCCATTAGATCGATCAATGCAAAAAAGAATAGCTATAGTTCATGAGGTGGATGCCTTTTCAGCATTAACAGTACAAGTAGTAGCTCTAACTAAAAAACTTGATTCTTTTTGTAAAGCCCGACCTTATAAAATACTTGTCATGACATACATGTGATGGACAACATGTTTGCATGCTAGGAGAGTCCCAAAAAATTTACAAAAGTCAATATTGTACCTAGAGGTCCAACAAAGTTGATTTAAGCCTCGAACTAGATCAAATAGAGATTTTAGGGTGAAGTTGAAAATTTTACAGTCCAAGAATAATTTAATATGGAGATTCGGAGTTCGATGATCAATTTTGAGTTAAATCGAAAATTTTACTATTTAGGGGTAAAATGGTAATTTTGCCACTCGAGGACAAGATGGAAATTTTTTTGAAAGATTTTTATCATATTTGACTTATTGAAGTACGATTTGAGGTTGAGAAGTGAAAAATTGTAATCTTGGTATTTTTCGGAGCATAAGGGTAAAATGATAATTTTGCCACCCTAGTGGCAAAATTGTAATTTTACACCACCAACACTTGTCATGCTCATAGAATTCATCCATTGACTTTTGATGTTATGGATAAGTGAGAAAATATATGTGGTGGAGATAAAAAGTTTAAATATTTAAAGTTTTAAAAATGGACCAATGAAATGGTGACACATGTCAAGCTTAGAATATTTTATTATTTCTTTTAAAAATCAGCCATAAACCTCACTTCTTTCCAAAAATTCGGTCAAGCAAGGAAAAGAGGAAAATAAAGAAAGAAAAAACCCTAGGTGAAGAATTTCAAGAGAAAAAGTGTGAAAATTCAAGGAAACAAGTGACAAAAGGTAAAATTTCTTGATTTTGACTTGTGATCTACCTTTCCCATGAATTTTTTCTTATTTTCCATGGTTAAATTTCATGTTTTCATGGTGAATTCATGGCTGGCTGAATGGGTATGGAGAGAGAATGATGTTGGATTGATTTGATTTTAAGTTATGTTAGTGTTTTTAGTTAGTTTACCATGTCTAGAAACAAAACAACATGAAAAGAATTCATTTTCCCCATCACCCATCAATGGTCAAACCTACCTTGTATGGAGTGAGGATGAATTTGACTTTATTTTAACAGAATTGGTTAGAAAATGATGAATTATGGTTTGGAAAAATAGTAGGAAAAATCATGGTGTTAATGCACCATTATTGACCAAAAATTCCAAGAAGAAAAGTGAAGATAGTTTTGCCAAATTTTAGGTTATTTGACTTGTGTTTGGTGAATTAAGATATTGGAAAAGAAATGGAGCAATTTGGAGCTAAATTGGACGCATTGGCCAATTAATTGGGTGATAAGACGAATTAAGCCGATACCGAATTTAGATGGTTACCAGTGTATTTTGCATTCCATATCATGCATTAGTAGTCTAAATTAGTTTAATTTTGATTTAGTACCAATGTAGTAAGTTTCTCGATTTTGGTACTGTGTCAAGGTGGTGAGTCCTCGGATAAAGGTAAGGGAATTGCACCCGAGGACCAGTAGTCTGAGTACTTCGAAAATCTGCACTTTAGACATTGTGAGTAAACTTACTGTCATTTTAATTATCTAGGGTGATTGTTAAATGATTTCATGAATTCTATGGAAAAAGGGATTTAAAAAGGTAAATTTTCATGTTTTATGAATAAATGTGTTTTAATGAATTTAATTTATAAATTGTTTTGAAATTAATAATGATGTTGAAAAATAGAGTACACAGAGACTGTTAATTATTGCAATTCGATTGTTTAAATTGATTGGCTTATGATAAATTGGGCATGATTGGCTGGTTGGCAATTGTATTAAAATACGGATTATTTGTTTGCCTTAAAAGGTTGTGAATAAAATAATTGTCATGTCATGCTATTGCAAATTTTATTGAATTGGTGGATTATATATTAATTAATCACTACAGTAGGGGGTTTTTGTGGACTAGCCTTTTAGAAGGGCACGGTAAACCCCATTATATTCTTACCTCGAACGGAGAGACGCGTAGGGTATCTCCTAGGGTAAAGCTTAGGGTTCACTTCACGCCAAACCACCACGTGAGGGGGAACTCAGCCAACGCTAAGAAACGACAATGTTTTCAAAATAAAAACATGATTTATGCGAAATGTGAATTTTTAACAGCCTTGGCGGTCTCGGTAGGATACCTGGGCCAAGGTGTCCTCGAGAATGGATTTATGGTACAAGCCTAGTTTTATGAGATTCATAAGCCTCTTTACGTATTTTAAATGAAATGTGTTCTAATGCTGTGACCCAGTTTACGATGATTTACTTGATCGTCTCCATGTACTCAACTCTAGATGTTTATGATGATGTCTGTTTACTCATTGGGATTTTATAATCTCACCACCCTCCTTTCTACCCATTTCAGGCTCAGTATAGGCTGTAGATAGCTGATATCGTCGAAGGCTACAGTTGGCTCTACTTTCTCAAAAACTGTAGGTTTGCAGCCTTCATTCATTTTTGTCATTTGGGGATCCACGTGTCACTGTAAATTAAATTTCATACTCTAGTTATTTGTACTACTGTATGTAGGAATTTATTTTACTTTTACGTTGTAAAAAATTATTTACGCAATATCCTAAAAATATTGTTTTATAAGGAAATGAGAAACTGATATTAAGCCTTGCGGGGTTCTGGTTAGCACTTCGAGCAATGAGTGTCTATCGGGACACCGCGGCGGTTGTCACGAGCTCGAGGGGAGTACCTGGTCGTGACACTTTTAGTAGTAAATCAACTCAAAGTCTTTATGTAGTTTGTGAGTATTGTGCAGATAGGCATGCTAGTGATCAATGTCCAAGCAAACAAAGACAATTTAGTTTGTGGGGAATAGACAACAAAACAACCCTTACTCTAACACTCATAACCTTAGGTGGAGGAACCATCATAACTTTTCTTGGCGTAATAATCAAGGATCATTTTTAGCTTAAAGGTCGAACATTCCTCCCGAATTTTAACAGCAAGTAAGAGTTTCTATCCCATAAAAGAAACCATATATGGAGGAATTGTTGATGTAGTACATGGCCAAGATTGACTCTCTTTTACATAGTCAGGCATCCTTGCTAAGGAACCTTGAGACCTAAGTTGGTCAGCTCACCAACATAACAAACAACAGAGCTCACGGGACCTTACCTAGTGATACAGAGGCAAATCCAAGGAGGAAAGGTAAGGAACATGTCAAAGCCATTACCTTAAAAAGTGGTAAAGAAGTTGAAAGCAACTCAAAGAAAGTTGAATAGAAAAATAAGACAATTGAGAGTGAAACACAGATTACAAGTTCCGATGAGTAATGTCAAGAAAATGAGGCGAAGGTAACTCCACCACCACCACCACAACCTTTTCCTCAACACTTCAAGAAACAATAGCAAGAGAGCTAATTTTAAAAATTTATGGAGGTGCTTAAAAAGCTTCACATTAATATTCCTTTTGCAAAGGCTTTGGAATAAATGCCTTCCTACATGAAATTTCTAAAGGATATCTTGTCCAAGAAAAGGAGGTTATGTGAGTTTAAGATAGTGGCACTCATTAAGGAATGTAGTGCAATCATACTGAATAGGCTTCCTCCAAAGCTTAATGTAAAACCCGACCCTATAAACATATGTCATGACATACATGCACTAAGTAGCATGTTATTACGTTAGGAAAGTTTCTAAGAATAGACGAAACTCGGTATTGTACCTAACGGTACACTTGAGTTGATTTAACCTCGAACTAGTTCAAATAGGAATCGTAGGATGAAATTTAATATTTTACAATCCAGGAATGACTAAAAATGATTGTTCGGAGTTCAAGGGTTCATTTGGGGAAAAATTTAAAATTTTGATGTTCAGGAGCAAAATCGTCATTTTACCACCTAAGATAATAATTTGATCATGGAGTGAAATTTGTGACCAAGATTAACTATTTGGAGTATAATTTAATGATAGGAAGTGAAAAATTTCAATTCCGGCAATTTTCGGAACAAAAGGGCAAAAGGGTAATTTTATCACCCCGGGGTAAAAATCGTAATTTTCACCACCCAAAACTTGTCAAAATCATAGGATTTACTTATTTTTGGCATGAATAACTATGGTATGTTAAGTGGTGAAAAATTGAAGTTTAAAGGATGAAATTTTAAAAACGGGCCAATGAGAAAGTGACACATGGCACTTTTTAATGATTTAATATTATTTTAATGAAAAGTCAGCCCATTTAAACCCCATATTAAGTGATGGTCATCCATAAGGAGGGAACAAGAGGAAAAATAGAGAGGAAAGGAAGAAAAGAGAAAAACCAAAGGAAAACTAGAAAATTCAAAGGGAAAATCGCGTTTTTCGACGTTTACGCGTCTAACGGTAAGATTTTTTGACTTTAGCTTGATTTCTACCTTTCTTATGTCTTTGTTTTCATTTAGCATGCTTGAGGAGAGAGATCAAAAAGTGATACCAAGGGCTGGCCGAATTTCAAGGGGGAGGAATTTGAAATTCTTATGTTTTGATTTTTAGTTAAATTGATAGTTTTAGTTAGTTAAATGTGTATAGAAATCAAATTGGGCAAGAAAGCATGAAATTTTCACAATACCCACCCTTGGCTGAATGTTCAATGATGTACAATGATGATGAACTGATTTTTATTCTAAGAGAAATGAAGAGAAAATGATGAAAAATGGTTAAATGTGATAGAAAAACAAAGTGGAAAATTTTCCTAGTTAATGTCCCATTTTTGGCCGAATTTTCCAAGGAGAAAAGTGAGCTGATTTTGGTGATTTTAGAGGATTATTGGCTGATATTTAATGGTTAGAAATGTTGGAGAGAAAATGGGACAATTTAGAGCTAAAATAGAGCGCGTTAGCAATTTATCGGGTAACGTGTCAAAAATAGATTAATACCGCGTTTAAGTCGTTTTAGGCTATTGCATTTCATACCATGCATTAGTATAGGATTTAAGTCAATTATATAGTGATTAGAATCAATGTGGTAAATTGTGAAATTTTTGCAATGTGTCTAGGAGGAAAGCCTTCCGTTAAAGGCAAGGAAGTCATACCCGACAAACAGTGATCGGGGCACCTAGAAAGCATTTAATTTGTACAAACGGTGAGTAAACCTATTATTATTGTAAATTATCTAGAGTTTATTTTTAAATGCTCTTCATGGATTTTATGAAACGAAAATGAGATTAAAATGAGATTTTTGATGTTTTAGAAATAAATGTGACAAATAAATATATTGTCTTAATTTTCTGAAATAAGAAACTTTTGATTATGAAATTAAGTAATTGGAGGCTGTCAATTGTCTTGAAAAATATATTTTCCTATGAATGGCTTATGATATATAAGTATATGTGGCTATATTTTATAATTGCATTGGGAATTTATGTAAGCTGTCTTTTACTATGCAAGCTGGGTAAATAAATAAAAGTCACGTTATAATATCGAAATTTTATTAAAATTGGTGGGTTTAGTCACTGTAGTGACGGGTTTCCGTGGACTGCCTATTATAGGGGCACGGTAAACCAAGTTATATAGTTACTCCGGTTGTAGAGGCGAGGAGGGTAACTCCCGAGGTAGTGTTAGAGCTCACTTCACGTCGAACCCCCACGTGAATGTGTAACTTGGCCAACGCTAAGGAACGACTTGTTTTCAAAACTAACATGTGTTTAACATGTAAATATCTTAACAACCTTGGCGGACTCGGTTAGATGCCTCAGCCAAGGTATCCCCGATGACTAATTTTGGCTTGAGCCTTGTTTTTAATAAAAGTTATAAGCCTTAACAACTGTTTTGGTAAATTACAAATATTTTATGGTTTAAGAAATAAATTGAAAACCTTATGAAATGGTTTGTAATTTGTTGTTTAAACTTGCCTCCATGTTACTCACCTTTAGATATTTATGATAATGTCTGTTTACTCATTGGGATTGCAAAATCTCACCCACCTCATTTCCAGATATTTCAGGCCTGTGGTAGCTTGTAGATACCCAATTTTATCGAGGATTCCAGTTGACCCCTCTATCACACAGACAGTAGGTTACTATCACCAACACTTGGTGTATTTATGGGTCACTTGTCATTGTAATTATTATTGTACATTATAACTTTGTAAATTATTGTATGTATGAATTTATTTTACTTCTAAGTTACAAAAGATTACTTACACGTGTTTCTATAAATATTGTTTTATATAAAAATGCTATATTTTTGTCTTTTGATTTACTTAAGCCGAAAACGACTGAAAATTGTTTAAAACTGATATGTAAGCCTTGCGAGGTTCTGATTGGTATTTCGGATAATGAGTATCAATCGGGATGTCTCGGTGGCTGTCATGGGCCCGAGGGAGGTTCCGGGTCGTGACACTTAAGGACCATGGCAATTTTACTATTCCATGCATTATTAGTGCATTATTTTTTGCCAACGCTTTGAGTGATCTTGGGGCTAGTATTAATTTGATGCCTTTGTTTATCTACAATAAGCTAGGTTTGAGGGAGATTAAGCCCACTATTGTGACCCTACAACTGGTAGACCAAACCCTCATATGTTTGAAAGATATAGTAGAAAATGTGCTCGTGAAAGTTGATAAAATTGATTTTTCTTGTGAATTTCACAATACTCAATATGGAGAAGGATAGATAGGTTCTTATTATCTTAGAGAGACCTTTCTTACGCATTACTAGAGCACTCATTGATGTGGAGGAGGGAAAGCTTACCTTGCGAGTGCAAGATCAAGAGGTAACTTTTAACATTTTTAAAGCCTTAAAGTTTACTAATCATTATGATGAGTGTTTTGCAGTGAGTGTGGTTGATAAGGTCATAAGAAAGGTTTTTAGGGAAAGCCATCCTACTTACCCACTTGAAGCTTCCTTGATTGCTGATTCTAAAACAAGAAATGAGGATGTCTTAAAATGTGTAAATGTGTTAAATGCTCCATCTCATGTCATAAGGACACAATTTGAGATGTTAGATTTTTCATCCTTTTCATCGTCACTATTAAGGCCTTCTATTAAAGAACCTCCTAAGTTAGAGCTCAAACCATTGTCGAATTATCTGAGGTATGCATATCTTGGGAATCCATCCATTTTTCTTGTTATTGTTTCCACTGTTGTGACTATCAAGTAGGAAGATAAGCTATTAAGAGTTTTAGGGAAGCACAAAAAGGCATTGGGATGGACAATTGCAAACAAAAGGGGGATAAGTCCTTCAATATGTATGCATAAAATTTTGTTGAAGGATGATCATAGGCCATTATCAAGTATTAGAGAAGATTAAATCTGATCATGAAAGAGGTTGTGAAGAAAGAGATCATCAACTGGCTAGACGTTGGCATCATCTATCTTATTTCGAATAGTGCATGGATAAGTCCAGTGCAATGCATACCAAAAAAAAGTGGGATGACAGTGGTTACAAATGAGAACAATAAGCTCATACCTACGAGGATAGTAATTGGATGGAGAGTTTGCATGGATTACAAGAAGCTCAACTAGAACATAAGGAAAAATCATTTTCCTTTATCGTTTATTGATCAGATGCTAGATAAGCTAGTTGGAAAGGAGTTTTATTGTTTCTTGGATAAGTATTCAAGATACAATCAAATAGCGATGGCTTTGGAGGATTAAAAAAAGAGAACCTTTACATGTCTTTATGGCATTTTCACTTTTAGGAGAATGCCATTTGGGTTGTACAATGCTCTAGCCATATTTCAAAGATGCATGATGGCTATCTTTTTAGATATAGTGGAGAAAATGTTAGAGTTATTTATGGATGACTTCTCTATTTTTAGAAATAATTTTTATGAATGTTTGTTCAATCTTGACAAGGTTTCAAAAAAATATGTGAAAAGACAAACCTAGTGCTAAATTGGGAGAAGTGTCATTTCATGGTACAAGAAGGTATCATTCTTGGTCACAAGGTTTCTAGCAAAGGATTGAAGGTGGACAATGTGAAAATAAAAACAATCGAGAAGCTTCTACCATCAAATTTGGTAAAAGGTATTAGGAGTTTCCTTGGTCACGTCAATTTTTATCAATGATTCATTAAGCACTTCTCTAAAATTGCTAAAACTTTGTGTAACTTCTTGGAAAGGATTTTTCCTTTAAATTTGATGTCATTTCATTCTACATTTATAAAATTAAAAAAGAAATTGACGTTTGCACCCATTATTGTAGTTCGTAATTGGTCACTCCCATGAGCTTATGTGTGATGTTGGCAACTATGTTGTAAGTGCAATGTTAGGAAAGAGAAAAGCTAAAGTTTTTCATTCTATATATTATACTAGCAAAACCTACTACTGAAAAAGAATTATAGTTGTTGTTTATGCATTTAATAAGTTTTGTTCTTACTTGATTGGCACGAAAGTTATTGTTTATATTGACCGCTTAACAATTAAATATTTGATTGCTATGAAAGATGCCAAGCCAAGGTTACTAAGGTGGATATTACTGCTACAAGAATTCGACTTGGAAATTAGAGACGTAAAAGACTCAGAGAATGAAGTAGTAGAGCATTCGTCAAGGTTGGAGAATGACAACTAAGGTAATGATTTAACTTTGATCAATGAGAATTTTCCTAATGAGCAATTGGTACGTGTTGATCACAAGAGATTACCTTGGTATGCTAATTACATAAACTATATTGTGAGTTAACTCTTCCCTTCTGATTTACATTTTCATCAAAAAAAGAAATTTCTTTATGATGTTAGATTTTTTGTATGGGATAAACCATTTTTGTTCAAGCAATGTGCAAATAGAGTTTTAAGAATGTGCATTCTAGATGATGAGATTGAAAACATTTTGGCTCATTGTCATTCTTTAGATTAATGGGGACATTTTGAAGGAGATAGAATGACAGGAAAAGTTCTTCAGTCAAGTTTGTATTGGTTGACACTTTTTAAGGATGCTCACAATTTTGTTTTGCATTGTGATAGGTGTCAACGAGGGGAAAACATTTCAAGATGTCATGAGATGCCATTCAACCATAGTGTAGAGGTAGAAATATTTGATGTTTGGGGGATTGCCTTCATGGGACTTTTTATCTCTTCGTTCAACAATTGCTACATTTGTTGGTTGTTGATTATGTCTCGAAGTGGGTGAAAGCCTCAACGTTGCCCACAAATTATGCTAAAGTGGTGTTGAAGTTTCTAAGGAAGAATATTTTCACAAGATTTGGCACGTCAAAGGTAATAGAGAATGTTGAAGGTAGCCACTTTTACAATAAATATTTCACATATCTTCTCACACAATATAGAGCGACTCATAAGGTGGCGACTACTTATCACCCCCAAACAAATGGACAAGCTAAAGTATCAAATCAAGAGATCAAGATAATTTTAGAAAAGGTTGTGTCTCTATCAAGGAAAGACTGGGCCAAGAAACTTTATGATGCACTATGGGTGTATAAGATCGCATACAAGACACTCAATGGTATGTCTCTATATCATTTATTCTTTGGCAAAGTATGTCATCTTCTAGTTGAGTTGGAGCATAAAGCTTTTTGGGTAATAAAGAAATTGAACTTTAACTTGGAAGCGACTGGTGAGAAATGTTTACTTCAACTTAATGAGATGGGCGAGATCAGATTAGATGCCTAAGAAAATGCAAGATATATAAAGAGCAAACAAAGACATGGCATGACAGAAGGATTGTTGAGCGTTGATTTGAGCTAGGCTAAAATGTGTTGTTATTTAATTCTCAACTGAAGCTATGTCCCAAAAAGTTAGAGTTAAGGTGGTTGGGTGATAATTTTATAAAATAGAATTATTTTTTTAATTTTTTTTATCTCAAATTGTTCTTAAAAGTTAGCTAAGTTCTTAAGTTTAAGTTAGAATTTTGTTATTTTTAGTTATTTTTCTATTTAGTTTATTTTTCTTAAGTTAATTTAATTTATGTTTATTTATCTTAGTTTAGTTATTATTTATTAGTTTTTATATTTTTGTAGGATTCTAGAAGAATAAGGCTTAATTGGGTGAAGAAAGGTGTTTAAGGAGCTTAGATCCTGTTCTTATATATTACTGTATTTTTAGCTTAACTCTCACTCAAGATGTCCAAATGGTGCGATTCTTGGACCATTGGAAAGATAAGAGATTGAGCTACAACTTTAATGCAAATCAATTTGCCTAATTCTGCCTCAAAGCTAGAAAAGATAGTAGTCGAAGTTGATGGAGTGCAGCAAGTGACAAGAAGAAGCTATGAAGCAAAGGGAGCGTTGCGACTTAGATGGGGTGTGTCGCAATGTTGAGATGAAATCTTGAAGAAACTAAGAGGAAAAGCACAGGATATGGGCTAACTAAGTCCTTATTGGACTCTATATTTATTCTAAGCCCATATTAAGAGTTGTTAGGCTAAAGTAGTTTGGTTTAGGTAGAATTAGGTTAAGAGGTTATAAATAGTTAGTTTAAGGAGAAGTAGCCATATATATATATATATATATGCACACATTAAGAAGAAATCTTGAGAGAGATTTCAGAAGCTAGAAGTTGGGGTGAAGGTTCAAGATCAAGGCTGTAAATATTTATTTAATTTCTTCCTTAGCATTTATTATTCTTGATTACTCTTGATGGCTAAACTTCATATGTTTTTAGTTTTTGTTTCAATTATGTCTAACTAAATTTCTTTTTCTAGGATTGTAATTGAACTCACATGTAGTTTAAGTTTTTAATTTCTTTCTAGCTTATTTTCAATGGGATTTGAATTGTTTATTCCAATTTGCTCTTAATACTTTTCAATTGACTGGCCACCAATTTAAATTGATTTAGGAACCTAAACAAACTTGGGAAAGGGAGTTTAGTGTAGACTAAAATTGAAATAGCATATGATCATATTAATTGATTTGTGTGTAGGATAGGAATATAGCTATATGTCATATGTAGCCAAAATAAAGCCTGAACTTAATGAGTCTAGTGTAATTTCAATTCACATAGGAATTTGATGTTTTGGTTAAAGTAAAATTTTTATAAGAAACTCAGGAGAGCATCATAAATAATTGAGGACTCTAGATTAGTAATTCAACCTATTGGATTAAGTTAATAAAGAGAGATAAGATTTAAATGAAGTGTAAGGGATATTGTAATCCTAGACTCTTTCAATTTGATTTTAATTTATTATATTTTTTCTTTGATTTTTTTAGTGATAAATTGTTTTAGCTGTAGTTGATTAATTTTTAATTTAATTAGTTATTAAAATTTTTATTGTTTGAATAAAATTAAATTGTTTTAATTTTAATATTTAGTAATCTTTTTTAGGACAATTCTCTAAGGGATCAATACTCTACTTGTCAAGCCCTACTCCATTATATACTCATCATAACATCCATATACTTGATGACACATCTGCATATTAGAATGCCTTAGAAATAGTTAAATAATCGGTATCGTAACTAGTTATGCAACTAAGTTAATTTAAAGCCTCGAACTAGTTCAAATATGAATTTTAAGATGAAATTGAGAATTTTAAAACCCTAAAATGACTCAATATGGTGATTTAAAGTTCGAGGATTAAATTGGAGTCAATTAGGAATTTTCATACCATAGGGCAAAATGGTAATTTTGCCACCTGAGGGCAAATTTGGAAAGTTGGACAAAAATTTTGATCATTTTTCAGGTCCACAAGGGCAAATTTGGAATTTTACGATTTTACACCACCATGACATTTGTCAAGCGACAAAATTTTACCTATTATTATTTTATGCTATGGATAAGTATTAGAGCATTTGTGGTGGTGAGAAAAGGCTTAAAAATTAAGTTAAAACAAGTGGACCAATAAAAAAGTGACATGTGTCAAAAAATTAAATATTTTTATATTGTCATTTAAAAACCAGCCCATACTCTTCCACTCAGAATTTGAAGGTCAACCAGCACCTATAGAAAAGAGAAGAAAAGAAAAGAAAAACCCTGGGGAGGAAAAACTAAGGAAAATTTGTTGAATTTTCAAGAAATTGGTGACTAAAGGTAAGATTTTTAATCTTAAGCTTGAAATTCATATTGCCCATGCATTCTTTTCCATTTCCATGAATTAAATTCAAGTTTTCATGAGGGGCAATATGCTGGCCAAATTTAGAGAGAGAAAGTTGGTGATGAATTTAGTTGAATTTCAAGGTAACTTAGTGTTTTTAGGTGTTTAGTAACATTTAGTATGAAAATTAAGCAAGAAATCCACATGCCCATTATAGAACCTATCTTGGCCGAATTTTATGGGTGAGGTTTGATGATGAATTTGATAGTTTTTCATACCCTTTAAATTGTATTTAGTGTTTAGGAATACCGAAAATCGAAAACGGGTACCGAAAAATTTTACTTCCGTTAGTTAACAAATTGCACAATAATGAGGGATATTTTGGTAATTGCACTTAGAATAGATTTTTATTGAAGTGTGTGGAATTTTGGAGAGTATTGGAAGTGCAATAAATTAATTGGAACCGAATTGGACGTTTAGACTGATTAAATAGTGTATAGTGCGCGATAGGCCAAACACCTCCCATTTCATTGCATGCATTCATATAAAACATAGAATAGTTTTGTGACAATTTAGCATAAGTATATTAAATTTCCTGTTGCACATTATGTATAGGTGGTGAGCCCTCGGATAAGGGCAAAGGTATTGCACCAGAGGATCAAGACTAGGAGTGTTGTAAATTCCCGTCAAAGTGAGTAACCACTGTTCATCTTATCTATCTAGAGTATTTTTACAATCGTTTTTATGATTTTAAGAATATTGAACCTATATGAATTTTATGTATTATGACTAATAATCGATTTAAGGAATAAGGTTTATGACTTATTTTACAATTCAATAATGTTTTTGAAAATGAGTATGTGGAGACCAACCTTTGATGTTGCCTATATATTTAAGTTTACATACCTATGTTTGGAATTGATGATTTATGAACTGATACGTGATGACATATGTGGCTAGGTTTTTAGGTTGTGAAATATATAAACTGTTTGTTTTCTTTTGACAGGCTGGGTAGTATTATGTTAGCCACGTTATGCTGTCAAAATTTTATTGATTGGTGGGTTATTTAATTAGCCACTGCAGTAGGCGAGTTTTCGTGGACCAGCCTATTAGAGGGGCACAGTAAACCCCATTATATTTACCTTAGTATGAGAGGCGTGAAGGATATCTCCTAAGGTACAATAGAGTTCACTTCAAGCCGAACCACCACTTGAGGATGAACTCTGCCAACACCAAGAGATGGCCAAACTATGTTTTTATGAGTAGTTGTTAACTCAATAACCTTGACGGACTCGGTTGAATGCCTCAGCCAAGGTATCACCGAGTATGATTTTCGGCACGAGCCAAGTTTTTAAGAAAATCATAAGTCGTGATGTGTATTATAATGAAATGTGTTGTTTTATATGATTTGAAACAAGTACAAAATGTTGTGGATTATGGTATGATGAAAAGTTAACTGTCTCCATTTACTCGGCTTTAGAAGTTAATGACGGACTTTGTTTGCTCACTGAGTTTATGAAAACTCACCCTTTCTTTTTAACCATTTTAGGTTCAAGATAGTCTGTAGGCAGTCGATTTCATCAAGGATCTCTTTTGGACTTACTTCCTTGAAAATTCTAGGTCTACATTCTTGTACACTTTTGGTTATCTCGGGGTCCATATGCCACTGTAGGATAATTTTGAATACCTGGTTTACTGTATCACTATGTGTATGAATTTATTTTGTTCTTACACTATAAAAATTATTTATGCATAGTTCTATAAAAATTGTTTTATAAGAAAATGGAATATATTATCGAATATTTTTATTTAGTCTAATTAGCCAACTTTTCACTTTAAATGGATGATTTAGATTACAAAATTTATTTTTGATCGAAAATGGATATCTTTCTACCATATTTTGTATTTTTATCAAGTTTCAAATTTTTTAGGTAAAAATGACCAAAATACCCCTATGTGGCGAAAATTTTATTTTGATTGTTTTTGATCTAAAATAGTTTATATTCTCTTAAAACTCGATATTTAGTAACTATTGCTCACAGGGGAAGTGGAAAACGGATGCAAGAGCCTTGCGAGATTTCGATTGACATTCTAGGTAATGAATGTCTATCGAGACTTCGCGACAGTTGTCATGGGCTCGAAGGGAGTGCCGAGTCGTGATACTATTTATCTATATACTATTTTTTTGATATGTATACTTATGTAGGTAGAATTTTAATTGACATCGAGACCATTTCTTATGTCGAGAGTGTTTCCACATAGGGCAGTGGAACTTGTTGATGGTTCAACTAACAAGTCGTTTAAGGTGACAGGGTAGTAATTGAAGCATTATTGGGGAGGTGACATTGATCATCAACACTCCTCCATTATTCTTTACAACCACAGTTGAGTTATAGAGAGAGTCTAGTTAGAGACTATAAAGATAGTGTTGCTTGGGAGGCAACTCAAGTTTTTCTTTCCTAAGTCTATTTTAGTTAAATTTTGAACTTTTACGTTTAAAATTTTGATTTTTGATTACTATTTTTTTGGTTTTCTTTTTGCAGGTTATATGTTTATTCAAAAAAAAAAAAAAAAAGGGGGAGGGGTAGCATCGTTGGTGTCGCAGCGCCAGTCACCCAACGCCTTAGCGCTAGGGATGCTACCAACTTTCCAACAAGGTTGGGCTGTGGTGCCAGACCATCAACGCCGCAACATTAATGAAAAAAAAAGGTTAAAACTTGAGACCTTGACACCATGGCACTAGAGGGCCAACGTCACGGCACTAGGACGGTGTTCTCCCACTTATTTAAACCCCTCCACTCTTTTTTTCTTCATTTTAAACCCTAACTTCCAATTTTTTTTTCACTTTCTCTCTACCAAAGGCTGAAATTTCTCTCGCCCATTCGCCAAAATTTCAAAAAATTTCCATCTTCTTGCACAAAAACACAGGATTTAAGGAGCTTGAGCAACATTCTTCCATCAACAAGCGACAAAAGTGCATAATCTTTTTTAATAAGTACCAAGTTCTTGAAGGATCTTTATTTTGGTGGAGATTGGCTAGTATAGAAGAGTTTTTTTAGTGATTATTGATGGGCTTTTGATAATTTTAGATTATAAGTTATTGTGCTTGACGATTTGATAAGTTGAATTGGTGAATTTTGAGAATTGGATAGTCAAGACAAGTGCATAGTATCAAAAATTTCTACACTTGATATTAGAGGATATTGACTGGGTTATTTTTGATGAAATTCACATTTGCATGTTAGTTTGTAGAGAGAATTGAAAATAATGTGATATTAAAGGAGATTTTTAGTGAATTTTTATGTGCATAGAATATTTTTTGTGGTTTGCTTTTGAATTTTGAATCAAAATATTATGGCACCTAAAAGGCCTAGGGTTAATGGTAGCAGTGGGTTTGATAGGTCCAAATTTGTATCAGCTAAGGCATCGGTATGCCACACTTAGTCATTGCTACAAAAATCCTCAATGTCAGAGAAAGGTATTAGTGTACTATTCGTCCATTACAAGCATATTTTGAACATAATTGAAAGGCAAAGTTGAGAACATTTTTGTGCTCAACTAAAGGCAGTAATGATGCCAGTTATGCGTGAATTTTATGCCAATGCATACGAGCACAAAAATAGAGTTGCTTTTTATACGGGTTATAAAATGCTTTTTGATAGCCATACTATCACTAATTCTATAACATCTCAGATGTTGAGATTGATGAGTATAGCCAATATTCTGAATGGAAATGTCGACTTAGATGAGGTCATCAATTTGTTGTGCAACTTGGGTAATGCATGGAAAACGTCAAAAGGGGTTCCAATGTCATTCAAGGTGAGTGCTATGAAAAATAACTATAAGGTTTGGTATCATTTCTTGGCAGCCAAAATGCTTTGGTTAAGCACCTTAGCAACATCACTAAGGATAGCAGTGCTGCTCTATGCCATTATCTTAGGTAAATCCATTAATATTGGTCAATTGATTTTCAATAACATTGTTTCTACTGCTCGTTTAGTTAGAGATGACTTGTGGTACCCGTCGCTCATCATCGCACTATGTAAGCAAACCAGTGTGCAATGGATTAGCAATGAGGAGCTTTTGCGTCCGCGAGTTCTTTTAAATGTTGGCATTATTCACAAGTCCAAGCTTCGCAACATTTTGCTGTTGGTGGGAGTTCATCTCTATATTAAAACCTCCACCGCGTTAGACAAATTTCACCATCCCACAAAGAATGAAGTGTCTAGAATATCGCATGGCACATCAAGTAGAGTGTATAAGAGTGATGGAGCATATGTTCTGGGCCCGCGCACACCATATAGGGATGGACATGTCCAGTTTTCCAACAATGCTAGAAGATCCTAACATTGTTGAGTTTGATAAGGAGTAAGAGCGAACTAAAGGGAGTATTCTCTTCTTTACTTTTAGTAACATTGGGGACAATGCTAGCTTTAAGTTGGGGGAAAGGGGGAACCTTTTAGTTTTAAGCTTTATTTGTTTCGTTTTGCATTTAGACTTTAATTTTAGTTAAGGTTTTTTCATTTAATTTTATGCATATTTTAAGATTTTGAATTAGAATTAGTTGCGCCAATTTATTTGATTCACCTATCTAATGATGATAATCAATTATCTTGTTAATCTTTTACTCATAGTAAATATGAATATTGTTTGAGTGTTATGTGAATTCTTATGTTAGAATCATGATAGGATGAGATTTCCATAATTGAGCACTACATCTCTTGTATTGAAGCATTATGTACCTTTAGAGAAAGATTAAGTAAATGTAAATTTTCAAACCATGTTAAGAGTTTTAGAATTTGT